>NC_060138.1:572139542-572442572 GCF_021461385.2 Schistocerca piceifrons
CCGAAAATATCTATATTGTTACTGAAAATCGTAGCCACGGTTTTACTGCGAACCTCCTAATTAATTTGGTTGTTTCTTCTGTACTCTGTTTTCTATCTCTCTACAAATATAGAAAGAAAATCGACCATCTTTTAGGAATTATTACACAAGCAGTTACACATGACAGTGAATAAAAATAGATATGTCTACACAGTAAACTGTCTGAATGATGTAAAGGAAGGCATGACGATTCTATTCCACCTAGGGAAAAATGAGAGAATAAAATAAGGAGAGAGGAAAATATGCTCATGTTTGAAAGAAAACACACGCGCGCGAAGGCGCACGAGAGAGCGGACACGGATTTTCACAACATCAGATACAGAAAGAGGGCAGAAGATGGTTGTCTGTAAAATTATAGGCCTTCCTTCTTTAGGTAGGGAATATTTCTGTAACTACGGTTCGAATCGTCAAATGAGAGTTACCTGCCGAGTACTGACATCGATGGTAGCTCTTACAGACTTTTTAAAGTGTGATCTACTATTTCGAGGGGCAAGAATATTTTAAATTTTGTGTGGATGTGGTAAATGCTATAAAGGACGAACCATACACAGTACAATAATGATGCGTTGTACATCAGCGCAACACCCGTCTACATCGGGCTAAAAGGTCTGTGCTGGCTGAACGTGGCATTTCCATCGCCCTCAGAAGCAACTGTGACAAATTTCTTATCCCGTTGGCCTAGAAATATGTCCTGTACAAAACGTAGTCAATTGCGAGCAATGTTTCCATTCAGACGATTAATGGAGTCCTTTTATGTCTCGTCTTCACTGTCTTCACTGTCACTAGAAGAATGGATCGGTTGGTAGGACATGTCCTGTGGCATCAAGGGATCACAAATTTAGTATTGGAGGGCAGCGTGGAGGGGAAAAATCGTAGAGGGAGACCAAGAGATGAATACACTAAGCAGATTCAGAAGGATGTAGGTTGCAGAAGGTACTGGGAGATGAAGGAGCTTGCACGTGATGGATTGGCGTGGAGAGCTGCATCAAACCAGTCTCAGGACTGAAGACCACAACAGCAACAACATTCACTGTCATATGAATTTGTGTTCTCAGTTCTCGCTGCCTGCCAGTCCGAGGATTAGCAGCAATTTTAACAACGGTTTATCTAGATACAAATCATTTTCTATTTCCAGCTTCCACGAAGCAGCTATTTAACTGATGTAATTATAAGTACATGGAACTAGAAAAATTTCAAGTATCACATATCTCTTAGATTAGATTAGATTAGATTTACTTTCATTCCAATTGATCCGTAGTGAGGAGGTCCTCCAGGATGTGGAACATGTCAGAAAAACAACAATACATGACAAATATTTGCAACTAAAACAAATAAGGTAATGTACCATTCCAGAGGTCCCAAGTGGAATGCTCGTCATTTTTTAATGAACACTAAGAATCATTTTACAAGTACTAATGCACTGAATTCAAAATAAAAAAGTTTTTTATTTATTTATAAGGTAATAAACATGTAATACAACTACTGTAATACTTATTTACAATGAACACATTACTGCACTGAAATGGTGCAGAAGTTAGATTATACTTACACACACACACACACACACACACACACACACACACACACACACAGACACACACACAAATTTTCAATGAACACATTACTGCACTGAAATTGTGCAGAAGTTATATTGTACTTATATACAAATCAGTTGGTTTTACTAAGAAATTCATCAATGGAGTAGAAGGAGTTGGCCACCAATAAATCCTTTAGGCCTCTCTTAAACTGAATTTCATTGGTTGTGAAGCTTTTTATGGCTGCTGGCAAGTTATTGAAAATGTGTGTTCCTGAATAATACACACCTTTTTGTACAAGACTAAGTGACTTTAAATCCTTGTGAAGATTATTCTTATTTCTAGTATTGATTCCATGAATTGAGCTGTTGGTTTGAAAAAGTGATATATTTTTAATGACAAATTTCATTAAGGAATAAATATATTGGGAAGCAGTAGTTAGTATCCCTAGTTCCCTAAACAGGCTTCTGCAGGATGTTCTTGAGTTCACACCACATATAACTCTTACTGCACGTTTTTGTGCCCGGAAAACTTTAGCTTGGCTTGATGAATTACCCCAAAAAATAATCCCATATGACATTATGGAATGAAATTAAGCATAGTATGCCAGCTTTTTCATTTTTATATCCTCTATGTCTGACAAAATTCGCATTGCAAACAGAGATTTGTTAAGACGCTTCAGCAGTTCTGTGGTGTGCTCCTCCCAGTTGAATTTATTATCAAGCTGTAATCCCAAGAACTTAACACTGTCCACTTCTTCTATCTTTTTGTCATCGTATGTTAGACATATACTCTTGGGACACCCCTTACAAGTTCTGAACTGCATGTAGTGTGTTTTTTCAAAGTTTAGTGACAAAGAATTGGCTAGGAACCAGTGATTAATGTCAACAAATATTTTATTGGCTGATCTTTCTAAGACTAACGTCTGTTCTTTGAAATTCTGTGCAAATTACTCAGTCCGTGGTACTGGCATCGCAGTTAAAAAGAATGAATTTTCGTTTAGACTCCGGTCACCGACTAATAGCTGGAACATTTTGAGCTGAAATATCGTAAGAGGAAATAATGATGACCGATTGTAGAATTGTAAACTTGTGGAGCGAACCCTAATAAGACTTCCGCAAACCAATCTCCCCAACCCCCTCCCCATTACGCTTTCACTGCTTCCCATTGTACAAGAGGCAGTCAAATGAAACTGAGTAACATGGAAGGAAAGTAAGAAAGCCGATTATTATTTTTGGAACCCTGAAGGAAGGCATTCGTGGTCGTCGATTTGCTCTGGACTAAGAGGTGCACGCCTGAGTACAATCACGTTTCTGCAGTCAACCGTAAATGTTTTTGCATTAAGGCATTGATCGTCTTGTGTAACAGTGGGATAAATGTGTTAACAGTTACAGTGATTATTTTGGAAATAATAAACAGCTTACTTACTTTTTGCATCTGCCTGGTTATCATTTGATTGCCCCCTATGAACCATACCCTGAATGCGCCCCATGTCACCCTGCAACAAAAGTAATCGCAATGTAGAGCAAACAAATAAAGAGCCCAGAAAGTAAAACACAGCAGTGAATAGACACTTGCAGCGAAGAGTGATAAACCTAAGTAACCATCAATTGCCGTGACTTCTGACGAGCGCTCAAATGAAGGAAATCTAAAAGTACTGCTAAGGGACACTACTATGTATCTCAATAAAACAAATCAACTGAATGTAATAACGGTAGGAAAATAATTACAGCAGTCACCTCTGAAGTGTATAAGTATGATCTCCAAGTGCAACGATTATAAGTGCATCTGACACCATTGTTGATGGATTGTCTAACCAACAAGTATAATATTTTAATGATCCATCTTGATTCCGTCTTCAGATAAAACTCAGATATAGCGTCTTATCTGCATATGCCGTCTTGCTGGCATTTCACACTTTTGGTGTTCCATAAGTAGCAAATTTCTAACTATTAGTCTCGTCAAATCAAAAAACCTTAAGCTATGATCCCGGCCTCGTGCTGTCATGGAAAACACCCGATGTTCTAATTCCGTCAAAACGTAGTTCCGTCTTCTGTGGCGCAGGAAAATAGTGTGATTGGAAAGTGGATGATGGCTGCATGGGTGTCAGTCATTAACAGTATATTATATGTATTTATTAATCTGTTTCCAAAAAATCTTAGAACATACACAAGTAGAGTATTCAGTACTCAGTTTAACATAAACAGAAATTTAATACCTAACACAACAGAACACGCGATAAAATAACTGCTTCTTTGAATTCCACCGAATTTTCAAAAAACATGACTAGAAATATTTGATCATCAATAAAAGTGTAAAAGAAAACACACAATAACCAGTCTTAATCCAGAATACCGAAGGTTAAACTGTATCCAACAAAAGCAGATGCCTTAACTAACACCAAAGAAGTAATTAACAGCAGACCACATTCCTCAGTAGAGTTCACCAGCCCAAGCTACCCTCCGCTGTATAGAAACATTCATGACAACAACGAAATAATCTGATTTGATCCATTACAAAATGGTTGTTTAAATTATTTCACAATGCGAATCAAACTGTGATCTCTGTTTACGTTGCTAAGCACAGATACATAAATATACTTACAAGGGAACCTCCCCATCGCACCCCCCCCCCCCCCCCACAGATTTAGTTATAAGTTGGCACAGTGGATAGGCCTTGAAGAACTGAACACAGATCAATCAAGAAAACAGGAAGAAGTTGTGTGGAACTATGAAAAAAATAAGCAAAATATACAAACTGAGTAGTCTATGTGAAACATATGCAACATCAAGGACAGTCTGAGATCAGGAGTGCCGTGGTCTCGTGGTTAGCGTGAACAGCAGCGGAACGCGAGATCATTGGTTCAAGTCCTCCCTCGAGTGAAAAATTTAATTTCTTTATTTTCGCAGTTATGATGTGTCTGTTCGTTCATTGACGTCTTTGTTCACTGTAATAAGTTTAGTGTCTGTGTTTTGCGACCGCACCACAAAACCGTGCGATTAGTAGACGAAAGGACGTGCCTCTCCAATGGGAACCGAAAACAGTTGATCGCAAGGTCATAAGTCAACCGATTCCTCCACAGGAAAACACGTCTGATATATTCTATACGACACTGGTGACGGCATGTGCGTCACATGACAGGAATACGTTGTCGACCCACCTAACTTGTACACTTGGCGAATAGGTAAAAAGATTCTTCTACCTTGCCCGATTTAGGTTTTCTTGTGGATGTGATAATCACTCCCAAAAAAAAGTGATGAAAACATAAGAGTTTGTCACATAAACCGCAACAAATGACTGCAACAGTCGCACAGTTTTCCCTGTGCTCTGTCAAAACATATGTTTTTAACGTTTTCAAATTTTTCCGTGTGTAGACCGTCAAATCCTGCATATGTCCAAGCAAATCTGAACATGCCCTGGAATTTTGGAGAACGAAGTTGATTGTGTGTGTGTGTGTGCCTGAACTTTGATAATCGTCCGAAAATAAAAAATTAAAATTTTCACTCGGGGGAAGTTTCGAACCAACGATCTTTGATTTCACAGCTGTTCACGGTAACCACATGACCACGGTGCTGCTTAGGTGGTACTAACCTTAATGTTACATATCTGAAACATGGACCACTCAGTTTGTATATTTTGCTTATTTTTTTCATAGTTCCACACAACTTCTTCCTGTTTTCTTGTTTGATCTGTGTTCAGTTTTTCAAGGCCTATCCACTGTGCCAACTTATAACTAAATCTGAGGGTGGTGCGATGGGGAGGTTTCCTTGTTAGTATCTCCTCCGGTCACTGTTGTTATTAATACCTTTTTACCGGTAATACTAACGGTATAAGCAGCAGTAGCGGTATTGGTGTTGACGCTGTTAAATCTGTCTGTACTGTTATTCACAACATTAGATACACCAAGATCTTGTTTCAAATCATTTTAAGTTCGTTGCTTTCCTTTTGAAGTAATTATTATATAGAAAGTAATGCATAATAAAAGCCTGGCGTATGGCAGGTCCTGAAGGCCTCAATATGCTTAGGTTAAGTAAATAAACTGATTAATGAAAGTAAATAATTTCGCAGTCCGTTATGAATAAGTAAATGGCCTGAATACTGTCATACGCATAAACAAAAGTTGGGTAAGTAGTTGGAAACTGACTCGTTCCACATCATTTCGACGACAAAAATTGTGGAAACCTTCTAAGCCCATTTAGACACGTATTGTGTTCACATGCATTTCGCTTAGTAGAACGTAGATAAGCAGTCGTCAGCGTCCTGTATCGCCTGAGTGCATATGGACCTATTTACACGCCAAAGTTCTAGAACTTACGATAGCTCAGGTGCAGTTGCTTGTGTGTACTTGTGGGATGGCTTATGCTGTGTGCTGTACTAAGCTTATCCAAGCGTCAGTAGTATGTTGATGAAATATGCTAGCAGTTAGCATAGCGTGCTAGCTCTCTACCGCTACACCACTGTATTTAGGAGCAAAGATGGCCTCTAAAGCGAACGAGAACAATTACAAATTGGGCGTGGAGTACGAAAGGAAAAAAAGGGCTTGAGTCAGTTTCTTGTTCCATTTCGGTGCTTATTTGTACGGTAGTTTCGCAAACGTTCAATTCAAACCACGACACCGAAGTAATAACTGCGTTTGTCGTTACCTTCCAAACAAACGCAAGCTACCCACACCAATACAGGAGGCGCCCTTTAAGGTCAGAGGTCAGGCCATCGAATCGATACCTCAGAGGCAATACATCTTTCAAAGGAGGCACCGTGTATTCGGAAGTTCTGCAGTTTCCCAACGCGTTACGACATTTTCGTGTGAATAAACCAGAAAAGACTTACATAGAAGAATTTGAAGACTCCGGCTTCTCTTTACTGAATACCAAAATCAGAAATATAAAGCAACGACTTTCTTTAGCATAAATCTCCGCCTGACAGAATTATTCAAAAAGCATTCAGTAGAGTTCATTCTTAAATGAGAGGTGTGGAAGCGTGTGTATCATAACAGTGACAATTGTGCAAACAGCAGTTTCCTGTCGTATGAAAGACGATTAAACGGCAGTTGATGGTTGTCGTAAGTAACTGAAACAAAATATTTACCGTCGGTCTGGAAGTCATTGACCGTAACATTAAGATGGCTGACAAAGCGTCGATACGTGAGAATATATCCTTGAGGAACAACGACTCGTGGCAGAATTTGTGTTCTCTTAGGTACTGAATTTCATGCCTGAAATTATAAAGTACGGTCTGGATTGCTGGTGCTACCACATGCACGTACAATTACTATTACTTTGAGGACATTATCGTTCCTTGGAAAAGCGAAATTAATGGAGTTGTAGTATTAGCTATAAGTTATGCTCTGTGAAAAATTCTACCAGGCGGCTTCCTCTTTCATTTCTTATCCCCATTCCATATTCACCTACTACTTTTCCTTCTCTTCCTCTTCCTACTATCGAATTCCAGTCACCCATGACCATTAAATTTTCGTCTCCATTCACTATCTGAATAATTTCTTTAATCTCATCATACATTTCATCAATCTCTTCGTCATCTGCAGAGCTAGTTGGCATATAAACTTGTACCACTGTCGTAGGCGTTGGTTTCGTGTCTATCTTGGCCACAATAATGCGTTCACTATGCTGTTTGTAGTAGCTTACTCGCACTCCTATATTTTTATTCATTATTAAACCTACTCCTGCGTTACCCCTGTTTGATTTTATATTTATAAACCTGTGTTCACCTGATCAGAAACCTTGTTCATCCTGCCACCGAACTTCCCGCTTTGTCTAACTTTAACCTATCCATTTCCCTCTTCAAATTTTCTAAACTACCTGCCCGATTAAGGGATCTGACATTCCACGCTCCGATCCGTAGAACACCATTTTTCTTTCTCCTGATAACGACGTCCTCCGGAGTAGTCCGCGCACGGAGATCCGAGTGGGGGACTATTTTACCTCCGGAATATTTTACCCAAGTAGACGCTATCATTATTTAACCATACAGTAAAGCTGCATACCCTCGGGAAAAATTACGGCTGTAGTTTGCCCTTGTTTGAGCCGTTCGCAGTACCAACACAGCAAGGTCGTTTTGTTTAGTGCCACAAGGCCAGATCAGTCAATCATCCAGACCGTTGCCGCTGCAACTACTGAGAATTGCTATCTTTCTTCAGGAATCACACATTTGTCTGGCCTCTCACCAGATGCCCTCCGTTGTGGTTGCACCTACGGTACGGCTATCTGTGTCGCTGAGGCACGCAAGCCTTCCCACCAACGGCAAGGTTGGTTGGTTGGTTGTTTTGGGGGAGGAGACCAGACAGCGAGGTCATCGGTCTTATCGGTTTAGGGAAGGACGGGGAAGGAAGTCGGCCGTGCCCTTTGAAAGGAACCATCCCGGCAGTTGCCTGGAGCTATTTAGGGAACTCACGGAAAACCTAAATCAGGATGGGCGGACGCGGGATTGAACCGTCGTCCTCCCGAATGCGACAACGGCAAGGTACACGGTTCATGGGGAGGTACTGGAGTAAATGTAGCAGGAGTTACAATTGTCAATTTATATGCGCCTTCTAGCAGCAGTAATGGAGTTGCAAGAGCCACATTCTTTAAAGAAAGCGTAATTTATTTAATGAGCAAAAATCCCCTCCAACTTATAATCGGGGGAGGTTTGTGTATTGAGTCGAAAGGATCAAATCTCCAACTTCAATTATTCAACTGACTTGAGAGGTCTTGTTGTTGATTTAAAATTAAAAGATGTGTGGGAAATAAAATACCCAACAACGGTGAACTTTTACTGATATTTCCAGAATGAGATTTTCACTCTGCAGCGGAGTGTGCGCTGATATGAAACTTCCTAGCAGATTAAAACTGTGTGCCCGACCGAGACTCGAAGGGGGCTATGCTCTAGACTGAACGCTGAACGGCATAATCAGTCTTAAATGATGATTATGATGATGATGATGATGATGATGATGACCAGAGGTTGGTAAATGTGTCTCCGTTCACTGAACAACTTTCCAAGTGTGATAGAATGGTGGACCCAACGAGCGAATCCGAAGCTAAGGAATGTTTAATATCTTTTAGTAGAGATATGGGAAGAGGAAGGAAACAGACTGTAGAATTCTACCACAGCCTGCTAAGGGACCTCTACGATCAGACAGATGCAATTCCTATAAGATTAAAAGATTTCAAGCAAATAAAATCAAAATTAAGAAGTCTGAAACGTAAGGAACTAAGGGACTTAAGATAAAATCCATAGCAAGGTCAGTCACTGAAGATGAGACTGCTGCATTGTACCACCTTGGCAGACACGCCAAGAATAGAAGAAGAAGTTTCATGGATGCACTTGAAACCGATGATGGTACCACAATCACCACCCAGGAGGAAATAATTAAAGAGATCTCTGTGTATTATGAACGTATGCATGCGTTAGGGGAAACAAACGAAGAAGAATACAATGAGCTTGGTACATTTCTTCCACGAATATCGCGTGATGATGATAACATTTTTTTCGGACATCACCAAGGAAGATGTATTAGAAGTCGTGTGCAGCTCCCCCGCTAGGAAATCTCCAGGACCTGATGGACTGCCCACTGTATTGTATATTCGATTTTGGACCCTAATGGGAGAAAAGTTCACCGAAATTATCAGTGAATTCTTACAGGGAAAGCCTGTGCCTGCCGAGTTCAACAATGCAAAATCGTGTTGATCCCGAAGAACAGAGGCTGCAAAAAATTAAACAACCTAATGCCGATTTCGCTTTTAAATACGGATTACAAAGTTGTAGCTCGAGTAATTAACGAGCGCTTTAAACCATGCACCGCTGACATCATTGGCCAACAGCACACTTGTGCTTTTAGAAGGACGATTTTACAAACTGCGGCTTTGTATCACGATGTCGTTGCGTTAACGCAGGCAAGTAACGTAGACTTCCATAAGGCATTTGATCAAATTAATCACAAATACCTAATAGAGACAATGCGCCGAATGGACTTCCTGTCATAAACCATCGACATAATCAAGAACATGGCAATAAGTGTTACTGCACAAATCCCCGTTAACTGTCAACTGACAAAACAATTTGAAATAAAAGGAGGTGTTACCCAAGGAAGCCCCTTATCCATGCTCCTGTTCGTTATATCGTTGGAACCTTTCCTGAGACAGCTACAGCACAGGCTGACAGGCATTACCATTCAAGGAACAAAGACGTGGACGATGTAGGCGTAATCATCAGAGACCAAGCACATGTGACACAACTGGAGATGGTACTTGCAAAATATTGTTCCGCATCAGGTGCGAGGGTAAATGAAAAAATAAGGAAATTTCTAAATATAAAGCGGCTTTCTAACTTGCGTATTGAGTGGGCGAACCATGTTCATGAACACCAAGCTTTTGGAATAGCACTGACAACTTCCGTTTTAAAAAATTATAGCAATAAATTGGCGGGAGGTGGCAAGAAAAATCAAGGGAGCTTTGACTGAAAACTGTCAACGTAGCGTAGACCAGTTCCAGAGAGTACTGTTTGTCAACACGGATATTTTAATACTACATAGCACAAGTTCTCCCAATTCCATCAATGGTGGCGAAGACGATCATGTCCACCTTAGCAAGACATCAAGTCTAAAGCGATGGCATTGTATGTCAAACAAACATGGATCATAATATGTAACGATCCAGGGTGCATTACTACATTGTCAGGCAGAAAGTGTAGAGACGCCGATAAATATACAAAACATAAGTTTTAAACTAAAACATATTAGGGAGTATTATCTTGGACTAAGCAATCTCAGCAAAAAGCTTTTAAACTTCAAAAACGTTGCAGCAAAGGCGATTTTAGCTGAAAGACGGAAACATGACAGGAAAAATAACATAGAAACTAAATATGCTGGAATAGCAAGAAATTTGGTCTGGAGAAACATCAGTAGTGATGTTCTTCCATCTGACACAAGAACAGCGTGGTACAAGGTAGTCAATAACAGCATCATCACTAAAGAGCGTCTCTTTGCCATCGGTTTAAGTGACACTAACCTCTGCAGCAAATGCAACCTCGTTGACAGTGTGCCTCATCGTTACACACGTGGAGATCGGATTACCAACTGAAGGTGGGCCAGGGAGAAAATTGCTCAAATAACAAGAACTTCAGCAAACAATGTACCGACTAACATTTTCTTCAGACCAGAAGAAAGTTACTACCCTCAGGCAAAAAATAAGGCACTGATTTGGTTAATGGGCAAATACACAAGTCACATTTTTAACAATATTGGGAGCGATGAACATATTGAATACAAGATGTATATGGAAAATGAATTCGAGAAAACACTTAAGTATCAGAATCACAATAATAAATATGGTAACATGCTCCGAATTTTCTTCAACAGAACTGGTATAGGTTAGGAAATGGATTTCTCATGGAGAGGGGACGGGTTCGGTCACGTTCCCGACCCTAACCTCACCTGCAAGTCACATATGAAAAATATATCAGTAGTACAGCAGATACAAGAATATGACGGAAAATAACTGGTGTCCGTTATAAAGGAAGATCTTGAATTCCCTAAGGATGCGCTTACAAGGCTGGAACTGACAAAAATAACGAGACAGTGAAGGACTTTGCGATGTCAGTGTTCGGGATTGCGCTTCTGTCCACGTAATTTACCCTGAAACGATCACACGTCAAGGATTTACTGAATGATTAATTTGGGTCTGGGGAATGATGATGAGGAACCTCAGGCTGCAGAAGAAGAAAATGTGCATGCTGAAGTGCCACCAGCTGAAGGTGACATTGAAGGTGCTAAATGTATGCTACTGCTAAGGACTCTAACGACTGAATATCAATCCTCATTCTATGAATGCTGTAATTTATGACTGAAATAATCTGTCACCTTATTTATGCCATTTCATTGTAAGCTAGCAATTTTTGTTACTGTTTTGTGGAATTAAAAAAAGTATATTTATGCGTGAAACTTCCTGAGACTAAAACTACGTGCAGGACCGGGACTCGAACTCGGGACCTTTGCCTTTCGTGGGCTAGTGCTCTACCAACTGAGCTACCCAAGCATGACTCACGCCGCATCCTCACAGCTTTACTTCTGCCAGTACCTCGTCTCCAACCTTCCAAACTTTACAGAAGCTCTCCTGCGAACGGTTTTAATCTGCCAGGAAGTTTCATATCAGCGCACACTCCGCTGCAGAGTGAAAATCTCATTTATGCATGTTGAAAAGTGATACTTTCTGAGATAATGAATTCTGAGGAACTACACTAGCTATGGGCTTCGTATATCTGAAGACTCTTGAGAAAACGAAACACATGCTAGCGAACGTAAATTTTACCTTCCATTCCCGAGTGAAAAGTGAACCAGAGACTGCACATTGTAGCGAAGAAGGGAAGTTAACTGAAGGACAGCTAATTCTGACGCTTGTAAAGGATACATACATATACGGATGGAGCTTTACTTACAACACGATTTAGTTATGCTTGAACTTGAGTATCAAAACCAATGTATTAATTTTGGCAATTCTGCAAAAAATAAATTATTGTAATGCTACATACGTAACATTGATGCAAGTAGTTTCAGAATTGTTAAATCAATAATTCATTTCTGTGACGTCTTGCTCAGCTTCTCACAGCAGGATGTCATGTGACTTTGGCGTTGGTTTCAGATAAAGCACGGTTTAAACAGGGTTTGAAGGACTTTTTGATACGCGACTCCGTATCTATAGATGAATATCTTAACAAAGACTGTTAAGCCAGCTTCACTAAAAAGTCTGTTAGATTTCGGTTTTGGCAGCACTGGGTCAGGTATTCTATGTATGATAAATTTATTAATAGTGCATAACAGTGTTTCATTCTGACAGCGTGTTAATTCTGTAAATATTATATGTCCCAGTTTACCGCATTGGATTCACCTATTTTGGCAGTCTCCTGACAAATGATTAGGGCAGCAAGTATTACATTCAAATGTTTTATGTTTTTATGTTATCGTTTCTGACATGTTCCACATCCACGAGAATCATCTCATTTTTTGGGTCTATTGAACGAAAACTGAATCTATCCTAATCGAAGTCTATCATAGCAGAGATAGAAGATGTAAACGCTCTGTATGTATCTTCGGCCTTTACGCACAAAACAAATGCCTTTCACGCTTCTTTCATCGTAACACCGAGAGCTCTCATTTAATACAGCTGATTTAACACAATAATTTCAAATTTCTTATCTCAATTGTTCAATTGCCGTTACGAAAATTGTTCACATGAATACACACACAAATGAATTCATCATGAATAGGAAATAGTTTCGCAACTTTTACATACAATAGTATATTTACGTGTCACAGTAAAATATGAAATGTGCTTATTCGTCACGGTAAAAAAGTGGATTTAGAGAAGCGGGCACTGTTAATCCTAGTAAAGATCTGTTGGTACACACTGGGATGAGAATTTATCATCATTTTAAATAGGGAGATATTACAGTGAAATCATCATGCAGAGAATTTGAGTGTTTCTGTGGTGTCTAATGTCTCGGAAAACGATACAGAGAAAACCATCGTGTCATTCGTCTTCAGTACACAATTTCTTTCGTATATCTTACTGAAGCTACTTACTGATTAGCTAACTCGAAGAAACAGGCTTATAACTTTGATGATATAATGACGGAGACTGGTAATTTTTGCTCAGTGGCACTTAACAAGGCGCACAGGGTGACAATTCCGCTCTAATAATCCTCGCGTCTGAGAGTTTACCAACCGTAACGTCACCACCACTGAAAGACGCTCTTAAACACTTCAGTCACGAAAGAGCAATTTATTCGTGAGTAGACGAAATCTCATACCGAGCCGAATTAGAGAAGGAATCACCGTTTCTCCTCTGCTCCACCGAACGGAGCAATCTGTCCTTTGCTGTTTAAGCAATTTTCCAACGTCATCAGATATTACTCTCTAATACACAACAGCAGCAAAGGAGTCGGTAGAGACGTACTTGATATTATACAATAACTGAATGGCTTCACAAAGTGCGACTTACCTATTGGCCGGAATACTTTCAGACTAATACGGAGAATTTCCATGGCTGGAGACTCTCGGCATTAACAATTCCTGCTACGTTCCATGCGTCATGTATGTCATGACATTCAGCCAGACGTCGTAATCCACCAGTGTAGATTTCGTCGATGCTCGTACGACAGAGTATTACCCACCAATGATGCTTCATTCTTTCAAGGTAACATAACTCGACAAACAAGTAATGAAGCATATTTCGTTTATTTGCCTGAGCATCTATCTGTAAATCGAATCATGTTTTCTTCAAAATCTTGCTTCCCACGAGTTAAGACAAATAAAATAAAAAACGAATTATTAGTTAATACAGTCTTACAGTAAAAACACAAATAACAGTAATAATAATTTCGTTCAGAGTGCAGCCGATTCTTTGAAAGGATACATAAAATTACGTTTAGGCTGGCCCCGCAACAAAACAGCAACAATAATGTAGCGATTGAGGTCGATACAGGACTCCAATTCGAAAAAACTGCATTCATTACAAACATCGAGTCACCACCTAGAATACAAGAATTACAAGAAGGGGAAAACTGACGGAGAAGTTTTAGTATCTAGGACATTACGTAGAGGCAAATCTTTCGGAGAAAGAAGGTGTTGAATGACAGATCATAGAAACGGAAACAGTATATTAGTTAACTGAAAGTGTTTACAAGAAGAAATCAGCATCAATTAATGCCACGTGTGGCAATACTGCACACTAATGCGACCGCGCTCCCTGTATAAAGCATACTGAATCTGCTAATAGAAAGATATTATGGAAAAATTAGAAATAATGGAAAGACAGATCTTGAGGGAAATTCTAAGCCTAATCAAAGAAATGGTAAATTCCTGAGACGACGTAAAGCCTATAAAAATGCAGAAAACACCACAGGCGCCATTAATAGGTTGAAAATTGTTTGCTAGTTGTATGAGGGCATTTTAACTGATTTATCGGAAATAAAACTAAGGAGGCGTGGCCTCCCGAACTAGGAAATGACATCCAAGAAGTGGGTATAACATTGTAGGATATGCATAAACGCATTTGTTCAAGAATACACTGCAGGAGCAGTGGTTTCCAAGAACAGCCAAAACTAAAAACTCGCAAAACATAGGCAGAAGCGAGGAACAGTACAAGAAACGAATGGGGCAATGCTGAGATAAAATCAAGCACCAGGCAGAAGAGAAAGGCATGTATGCATAACTGGAATAGTGTGGCGTGGAGATGGTCGATACGAAAATAACTCTAATGATGAAGTAATTATTGATATGGGGTTTGTACTGTAGCTGTGTGCACACAGTACCCTATAACAGAAGTATTCATATTGTGCTTAACAAACGGTTCTTGATATTAGATCAAAAATCTCAACATATGAACGTATGAGAAGTACAATGATGTAAATCACGTCGGTATTTAATATGAAACAATAATCGGTGGGCGTATTGAAGGTGAAGGCCAAAGATCTCCACTGCTGTTTAAGTACCACACACTTATCGGGATTCGCCCTGTACCATAAACTTTGAGCTTCCATACCCACTATTTTTGCATTTTTCACTGCCGATATTAACGCCTAATGACCTATGTATGACTTTTCTTCCTGCTTATACATCTACTCCATACTATGCAACCCATCGGAATGTGCATTGAGGATGGTGCTTTCAGTTGTAACAGTTTTTAGTTATTTCCCCATTCCGGTCACAAATGGCATGTGGGAAGATTGATTGCTTGAACCTTCCATGCGCTGTAACTAGACTAACCTTGTCTTCGTGGGAGCTCGACTATCACCGGATAGGTAACTACGACAACAACAACAACAAGACCAATGCACAAACGGGGAATGCCATGACGTTATTAGTTTGTCTATAAAATACACATGTAGTCGCACAAGATAGTAGTATAACGTTAGCTCGTATGCTTTTCCTAATGGAATAATCGTATGGTAAGATGGTCGGGAGTCCCCTCACGGAAAAGTTCAGCCACTGAGGTGTAAGTCTTCTCAGTTGACGGCGCATTGGATGTCTTGAGTAGTGATGATGAGCAAATAATGATGAGGGTGACACAATACTTTCGCCGAGATCTCCTACCCGGCCTTGAATAGACCCTAAGCCCTCTACAAGGCAGTCAGAAGTGCTGACCACTCAGCTCAGGGAGTGACATTTTTCTAACAATAACCATAATGTTAGAACAAAATCGAATACTTACCAGCAGTCTTCTTCGAGCCAGCTGATGGCTGCTGCTGGTGGCGCTTCATAGTAGAAGAAGAACAGATAGCAGATTATAAAAACTGTTAAAGGGCTGGGGACGCCTGAGCTTGGACGACATTGGCGGTGACAACGATGCTGGTGACGTTGGGGGTGGTTAGGCACTGGGGGTGGAAGGGCGATGGAGCGTGCGTGGCCTTCACAGGGCGATGATGTAATAATGTCTGGATTCCAGAAGAGATGAAGTCAAGGCTTTAGGTACATGATGATGTCCTAATTCCAGGAACTCTCGTGGTAATATCAGGACCTCTTGCCCCATTTTACTCCCTACTTATAGTTATTCATTATAATACAAAACGAGCACCTTCTTTGGATTTATAAAATTCACATTACACAGCTTGCCAACCAAACACCCTCATACATTCCTTACAGTAACAGTGAGTGATTCACTTATTACTACAGTCACTGCAGAGTGCGGGACACTACTATTCCATTCAATCAGAGGTGCAAATTTTTATCTTCACATCACGCTGAAGCTTAAAATCTAATTCAGGAACACGCTGAGAATCGGCCCTTCGTTCCGCCTGCCGACACTCTTCCAGTGGGGCATCGATTTCCTGCTTCCACACTTCAGCCGTTCCCTTTATCAGACACGCAAGGAATACCAAAATAACTTAGGGGGTACGACTCCGGCAGGTAGGACGTGATTTAGATTGTGTTATAACGATCAAGTTGCAGACCACGGCGGTAGTCTGATTTCAATAAACGATCAGGCAGTGTAGTGTTCTCTGAGCACATCTGCGATAGTTTGGTCAACCTACGTCACGAAGTAATTAAGAATACCTATTTAATGCATTCTTTATACGAATAATGTTATCCACAAAATTCAAGTGTAAAACCAAGTTGGATTTACTACGAAACAACGCTGTATTGTGGTAATCACTGTTTTTTATGGCCGGCTAAAGGATGCAGAAGGCATTGGAACCACAGTGTTAAAGAGACGTAGTATGTATCTATAGGAGATGTGACCCGTGACAGCAAAAGTGTCATGACGACCTCTCCATTGGCAAAAGATGCTGATCTTCAGAAGCGGACTGCCAAACGGAAGGTCAATATGAGAAAGACACTGAGTAATTAACGAATCGGTAGTATTCTTCTATTTGGATCGTGAAATGCCAGATTTGTGAATGTGGTAAGAATTGCAAAGGCTCACCATAGACATATTTTACACAGAGTACGCGAAGGAACTTGCCCCCCTTCTTGCAGCGGTGTACCGTAGGTCTCTAGAAGAGCGTAGCGTTCCAAAGGATTGGAAAAGGGCACAGGTCATCCCCGTTTTCAAGAAGGGGCGTCGAACAGATGTGCAGAACTATAGACCCATATCTCTAATGTCAACCAGTTGTAGAATTTTGGAACACGTATTATGTTCGAGTATAATGACTTTAGAAATCTACTCTGTAGGAATCAGCATGGGTTTCGAAAAAGACGGTCGTGTGAAACCCAGCTCGCGCTATTCGTCCACGGGATTCAGAGGGCCATAGACGCGGGTTCCCAGGTAGATGCCGTGTTTCTTGACTTCCGCAAGGCGTCCGATACAGTTCCCCACAGTCGTTTAACGAACAAAGTAAGAGCATATGGACTATCAGACCAGTTGTGTGATTGGATTGAAGAGTTCCTAGATAACAGAACGCAGCATGTCATTCTCAATGGAGAGAAGTCTTCCGAAGTAAGAGTGATTCCAGGTGTGCCGCAGGGGAGTGTCATAGGACAGTTCCTATTTACAATATACATAAATGACCTTGTGGATGACATCGTAAGTTCACTGAGGCTTTTTGCAGATGATGCTGTGGTGTATCGAGAGGTTGTAACAATGGAAAATTGTACTGAAATGCAGGAGGATCTACAGCGAATTGACGCATGGTGCAGGGAATGGCAATTGAATCTCAATGTAGACAAGTGTAATGTGCTGCGAATACATAGAAGGATAGATCCCTTATCATTAGCTACAAAATAGCAGGTCAGCAACTGGAAGCAATTAATTCCATAAATTATCTGGGAGTACGCATTAGGAGTAATTTAAAATGGAATGATCAGATAAAGCTGATCGTAGGTAAAGCAGATGCCAGATTGAGATTCATTGGAAGAATCCTAAGGAAATGCAATCTGAAAACGAAGGAAGTAGGTTACAGTACGCTTGTTCGCCCACTGCTTGAATACTGCTCAGCAGTGTGGGATCCGTACCAGATAGGGTTGATAGAAGAGATAGAGAAGATCCAACGGAGAGCAGCGCTTCGTTACAGGATCATTCAGTAATCGCGAAAGCGTTACGGAGATGACAGATAAACTCCAGTGGAAGACTCTGCAGGAGAGACGCTCAGTAGCTCGGTACGGGCTTTTGTTAAAGTTTCGAGAACATACCTTCACCGAAGAGCCAAGCAGTATATTGCTCTCTCCTACGTATATCTCGCGAAGAGACCATGAGGATAAAATCAGAGAGATTAGAGCCCACACAGAAGCGTACCGACAATCCTTCTTTCCACGAACAATACGAGACTGGAATAGAAGGGAGAACCGATAGAGATACTGAAGGTACCCTCCACCACACACCGTCAGGTGGCTTGCGGAGTATGGATGTAGATGTAGATGCAGATGTAGACGTGAAATGGAATGAAAGTAAGTATTCTGGTCAGACTAACATAGTGTAATATAAGCAGCAGCAAAAAGTGGCATGATAGGAGTAAGATTCCTCATGGATCGGAAGGTAAATCAGAGAGTGAATTACTGTAAACGGTTCAGTGGTAGGATTATTGTCGTCATGACTGACAGCTGGACAGCGCCAACAATAATAGTTCATACATGTCGACGTTAGAACCAGAAATTCTTAGTGGACATGAAATTTTGGTAATAATCGATAATTTAAACATTGTACTAGGGAAATGCGTAGAAAACAGATTTTCAGAAGTGTGGGCTTCGCAGTAACGATGAGAGGAGAGACACTAATTGAGACCTGCAATAAATGTCACTGGACACACTATTCAAAAATCAAAAGAGGGGGTATAGTGCAGACACAGATAATTCCAGCTGGTTAATATACCGAAATTAGTTATTTGATTGTAAGGTGTTTCCAGGAGCAGATATAGACTCAGGCCACAATTTAGTAATGATAAATTGTTTACTACCATTTAAGGAGGACTAAGAGAGAACTAACATGAGACGCAGCTGCATACAGAAGTAAGGTGGAATGGTGATGTGTGAAGGTCGCTAAGACTGTAAATACTGCAATAATGGATATCATAGTTATCAGTGCAGCTGAAGTCAACAGTAATCTGTGTACTGTGAGATGGTGGATACGTGGGCTATGTGCCTTCCATAGAGGCCTCACGACAGCCGTCCTCTATCCCTACCAGACAAGACATCGCACCAAATGGAGACCCGAGAGCCAAAAGAGAAGACCCAACTACATTGCGGCATAAACGCTGAAGAAGAAGAAGAATTGCTAGTAAAATAGATCTTTTTAGAATAATCCCTCTACAACAGATGCCTCTGCTTAAGAAAATGGCCTCATTGGTGCAAAAACGAAACCAGTCATCTCACAAAAGAAAGTAGTCGATGAAAATAATCACCTCTTGACCCCTGAGGAAAAAAAAATATGATGAAAAATATGAATCCCCAAATACCTAAATTAAGATCGCAGATTAAACTGCATAAAAAAGAGAAATCTATACGACCTATTGTCAACTACAGAAGTAGTCCTTCATATAAACTAAATATGAAACTTAATAAAATTTTGAAAGCATTCTATACATATGACAGCAACTTCAGTATCAAAAACAGTTATGAACTAACGCAACAAATCCACAATATAGACATTCCAACTAGTGCAAATTTCGCCTCATTAGACATTAAAAATTTATATACAAATATACCAAAAAAAATAATTTATATACAAATATACCAATTACTGAGACGATTAATATAATTAGGGATAACTTAATACAATACAAAAATATGACTAAAGACGAAATAATCGAACTTATAGAACTACTTGAATGCACTTTAGATTACAATTATTTCTCGTTTAATACTAAAATCTATTGTCAGAAAGATGGCTTAGCAATGGGAAATTCTTTGGCTGGGACAGTGGCAGACATTTTCGTAAACCACATTGAGACGCAATTCCTGAAAAATAACCCTGATATCGCAAATAAAATCATATATTACAAGCGATATGTAGACGATACATTATTACTTTATAATGGTTCAAAAGACGAAATTGAGAAACTTGCTATAAAATTAAACTCTATGCATCCGAAGTTACAATTTACAGTTGAACATGAAAATCGAAAATCTATTAACTACCTAGATCTCACTATAACTAATAACAACGGGAAACATTTATTCATCATATACAGGAAACCTACAACCACTGATGTTATTATTAATGCTACATCATGTCATCCTGACAAGTATAAAAAAGCATTTTTTAAGTCTATGATACACCGAATACTAAAATTACCGCTAGAAGCTAATGAGATCAAAAAGGAAATGACCATCTTAAAACAAATTGAAAAAACCAACTCTTTCGACACACGACAGGTAGATATCATTTTTAATAAAGTACAACAATCACAAAGTACTCCACTAATAAGTAATCCAAAATATATGAAGATGACATATATGGGAAACATATCAGATAGAATCACTAACTTATTCAAAAATTCTGGAATAACAATAGCATTTACAACTGACAATACTTTACAACAAAAATTAAGACATACCGTAAATAAAGATAATGGAAAATCTACCAGATCAGGAGTGTACAAGATCCAATGTAGAGACTGTGAGAAAATATATATCGGCCAAACAGGTCGAAATTTTGCAGTAAGGTACAAAGAACATACGTCAGGTACCTCACGAACAAAGTCTGTTTTTGGTCATCATATAACATTCAATAATCATGCTGAGGGGACAGTACAACAGAATTTACAAGTTCTTCATTATGCAAATAAAGGCTTACTTATGAATATCCTAGAAGAAATCGAGATATATGCTCATTTGGAAACCAAATCATCAATGCTGCTCAATGAACAATTAGATTTTCGCGAAAAATATTATTACGACCTTTTTGACGAAATTTTATAATAAAAGCATCTACTCTTTTGTTTTTAAAAAATATAAGATTAGTTATACCCATGGCAAAAGTAATGTATGTAAAATATGCTGCATCAGCAGTCTCATCAGTTATTCAGATATACATAATGTGGAACGTACTGTTGGCTGCTAACTTAATGCTATAAAGAACATTGCCATAAAAACTACAGTTAAAACAAGACGATTCTGCAGCATCCAACAAAGATGCAATTGTGATGTAGGCGACTTGGTATAATCGATATATACCACAACGCCAAGGATTATACATCTTTGATGTAACTGGCACTGTAATAATATTAAGGTTGTCCATAGAGGGCACAGCTATCACACATCGTAATTCACTGTCTTTATCCAAAATGTAAATAAGTTGTAGACACAACTATTATCTGTTAGTCAGATATTTAAATGAATCAATTTTATGTTATTAGTGTATTTCCTACTTTTATATTTTGACGATGGCGTCATATTATGAACGCTGATTGGCAGTTATGAAGTAGTGTGACAGGAAGTAGGCGGAGCCTCTGCATATTTAAGCTCATGCTCAGCACTCATAACCATCAGTTGACTGCACAGCAGCAAGGAGAGCTCCACCTACCAACCCAAGGGAGCCAATGGGTATAACTAATTTTATTTTATTTTGTTAAAAATTTTGACATCATTAGACTTTTTCATTCATTTAAAGATTGGTATCTAGTATTTCTTAAAATTTATTCACAGGTCTGATGATGGTTTTATAGAAAAAACCGAAACCGGTTACTCATTAAAACAGACATAACGTGATCAAGACTGAACTTTAATCTAAATATCACAAAGAAAGGTTCCGCACAGAGATTTTCATTCTGCAGCGGAGTGCTTATTAGGCATCAGACTCGGAAAGAAACAACAAGGGCAAGTTATATTGGGATTCATACAGTTTTATCTATCCTTCATCTGAACATCCAGACTATAAAAACAAAATAAAGCAATTTTCAATTTTAACTTTAGTTTTTAAAATTTACCATAGTTTGCATCATAGCGTCAAGATTCACAAATCCAACATACTGTATAACAGTATCATCAAATGAGAGGACAAGCTCATGCTGTAGGACTTCCGTAAGATGGGAATGATTTTACATATGTATGTCAAAAAGATAACCCAGTTTAAAGAGAGACAAGACCTATCCACACTTAGGGATGAGAGTTATTTTAAAATACAAAATAATGAACTAACAGATATTGCCATTTATGGAAAAGGTGAAATCACTATTTGTGTGTACCAATCACTTAGTGTAAATGCAGAAACACTTTTTAGTAAATTTAGTGATCTGAGTCGAAACAAGGCCCCGGGAGTAGACAACATTCCATTAGAACTACTGACGGTCTTGGGAGAGCCAGTCCTGACAAAACTCTACCATCTGGTGAGCAAGATATGTGAGACAGGCGAAATACCCTCAGACTTCTAGAAGAATATAACAATTCCGATCCCAAATAAAGCAGTGTTGACAGATGTGAAAATTACCGAACTATCAGTTTAATAAGTCACGGATGCAAAATACTAACGCGTATTCTCTACAGACGAATGGAAAAACTGGTAGAAGCTGACCTCGGGGAAGATCAGTTTGGATTCCGTAGAAATATTGGAACACGTGAGGCAATACTGACCCTACGACTTATCTTACAAGCTAGATTAAGGAAAGGCAAACCTACGTTTCTAGCATTTGTAGACGTAGAGAAAGCTTTTGACAATGTTGACTGGAATACTCTCTTTCAAATTCTGAAGGTGGCAGGGGTAAAATACAGGGAGCGAAAGGCTATTCAGAATTTGTACAGAAACTAGGTGGCAGTTATAAGAGTTGAGGGGCATGAAAGGGAAGCAGTGGTTGGGAAGGGAGTGAGACAGGGTTGTAGCCTATCCCCAATGTTATTCAATCTGTATATTGAGCAAGCAGTAAAGGAAACAAAAGAAAAATTCGGAGTAGGTATTAAAATCCATGGAGAAGAAATAAAAACTTTGAGGTACGCCGATGACATTGTAATTCTGTCAGAGACAGCAAAGGACTTGGAAGAGCAGTTGAACGGAATGGACAGTGTCATGAAAGGAGGGTATAAGATGAACATCAACAAAAGCAAAACGAGGATAATGGAATGTAGTCGAATTAAGTCGGATGACGCTGAGAGATTTGATTAGGAAATGAGACACTTAAAGTAGTAAAGGAGTTTTGCTATTTGGTGAGCAAAATAACTGATAATGGTCGAAGTAGAGAGGATATAAAATGTAGATTGGCAATGGCAAGGAAAGCGTTTCTGAAGAAGAGAAATTTGTTAACATTGAGTATTGATTTAAGTGTCAGGAAGTCGTTTCTGAAAGTATTTGTATGGAGCGTAGCCATGTATGGAAGTGAAACATGGACGATAACTAGTTTGGACAAGAAGAGAATAGGAGCTTTCGAAATGTGGTGCTACAGAAGAATGCTGAAGATTAGATGGGTAGATCATATAACTAACGAGGAGGTATTGAATAGGATTAGGGAGAAGAGAAGTTTGTTGCACAGCTTGACAAGAAGAAGGTATCGGTTGTTAGGACATGTTCTGACGCATAAGGGATCACCAATTTAGTATTAAGCATTATTCACAGTTTTCGCATGTTACAACTAGTCAATAGGGCAATGAGGGTGAGAAAAACCTTAACAATAGTAATCGATCCTGTTATTAAAACGTAGAGAGGTGATATGTAGAACATGTTGCACCTACTCATCATTTTTGCCCATTAACATAATTGAAAGGCTGCAGACTGCATATCAGTGATAGATCTCTTTCCAAACACAAAATTAAAAAATTTTCAAGGGTATTATCAGATCAACATTGGTATGACGCACATGTAGGAAACAATATTCAGAATAATATTTAAATTAAGTTTCGAAAAACAATTTCCGGAACTCTCTACATCAACAGCACTGCCAGACTAAAACAAATCGATTGAAGCAAATAAAAGAAAGTGCTCCCAGGCCCTGAAATGTGTCAGTTACATAAGAAAAACTCAGAATTAACAAGTTTCCAAATTGTTATGAAAAATGCAACGAGAGCTACAGAAAACGGTTGCATGGCGACCAAAATCACCAAAACACAATACCTGAACTAATGATAAAAATTACATCAGTGCAGGCTGAACTGTTGTAAAACAAGCAATATAAAGTACCTGAATAATAAATGAGCGTTTCCTCTCAGACAACTTCTCAGAGTATCTGAAGTAGGCAACAGTTTTCCTGCTACAAAGGAAAGGTGATACACAAGTAATAAAAAACTATAGGTCCATCTCTGTGTAGGCACCATTCTCAAAAATAATATAATTCATTATGAAAGACAGGCCAAAAACTACGTAAATAAATACAATCTATTCAGTGAAGCATAGTTCTGTTTTCGGAGTAGTATGAGTACAGAATCAGCCGCAGTAGTGTGGTACTCGAGGCACTGGACAAAGACGATTGTGACACTAATATATTTTTGCATCTACCAAAAGCCTTTGATTCTAGTGACCACAAAATTCCACCAAAACTTAAAATCGTTAGGAATAATAATAAATGTCAATGTATAATTCCGATCACATCTGAAAAAAAATATACAGAGGTAGAGATAGTACAACTGATATATGACGTAAAATTTGTAGTAAAACCCTTTACTTACGTTACATAATGTTATTGTTGTCAGATACCTTACACTGAATTATTAAATCGTTTTCATCATCTTCTACTCTTGACTCAACATTCTGCCCTATTTTTGATGCGATTTCAAATCTGATGCTATATATAATAACACGTGTCTTGTCTCTTCATTCAACAAAAAAATGATGCTGTCTGTTTACCCTCTATCTCTGCTATAATTTCCTTTCACATCTCATCAGCATCACCTCCATTTTCCTTTTTTTCTTCTCCTTCACCCCCAGTATCTTCATATTCTGCTTTTGTAACTAATTTGTTTTCTTTGGTGTTATCTTCTTACTCTGGATCTGACTTCTCCTTTTGGAACAGCTTCTATAATCTCTGCAGTGGTTCAGAAAAGAGTTTAAATACATTTTATACTTCAGAGACGGCATCAGTTCGCCTTTTTTCGCAGCAATGCTAGTTTCTTGCGGTTATTTCATCGACATTTCAACACCTGACTAGTATGGTTATTTTTCAACTGATGCAATTGAGAGCAATGTTGATGACTACAACACTCAACCACCAACTGAACTGACTGTAAGCAAACATCTCAATTCATACCAATGCTCACATGGGTAAAAAGTTAAATGTTTTAATTTTTCTACAGTTCTGCAGTATCCATTTCCCACTACCTCTTACCCATTTGCCATCATCCATTTACCATTATGTGTTTAAAATTATCCTTTTATTCACTATGCATTTACTGTTATCCATTTATAATTTACTATTTATTGCTGCCTGTTACTAGTTACCTATTTACCCACTGATCTATTGATGACAAGTAACATAAGCATAAAGCGGCAGTTCATCTGATTTTGCATTTGGATGTTTTATACAATAGTAGTTGAATAAACTCAGCTTCATTTATTTTAAATGGTTGATTACAATGTTAAAAGAATGGCAGCTTTCAACTATTTTTGGAGAATATGATCTATACTCCTTCACTCATAAGACAAATCCTAATATCACAAATTGTATTTTGTGCTTCTGGTGTAAAAGAACAGAACACAAATGTTTTTTTAGCACTAAATAGCATTTGTCACTCTAATGTTATTGCAACTGTAGTTCTGGCTAAAGCACTTCTCATTACAAGAGATTCATCATAGTATGAGAGTGATGTAGCTTTTGAAGTGGAATACTTAGATTTGAACTCACAAATCTACTCCACCACTAAATTCCATTAAGAGATATACATTGCAGATTTTCCCTAGGTTTGAGACATGATGAAAACTTGAATGTTAATATATTTTCCAACACAGTGATGACACCTTTTAACAGAAGATGTATTTTGCACAAGCATTTACAAAGATGTTCACACAGAAACAATTTTCTACCAACATGACTGACAAAATAGCAACTGATGCTGAGTTTGCATCATTACATTGACCCAAACTACAACTGAGTTGTCAAGTGCTTTGCACTGTATGTACCCTCTGTTAACAATGTATGTTCTTTAGCCTATTCTCGAAAACAATTACATTTATGTTTACTTTTGAAAAGTTAATGATTTACAACAAACTATTAATACAGTTTTAAAGACAATAAATGATTATTCTTTCTGAATACATTTCAAAAATTTTTTCTTTTGGCTTTGTGTGGAAATTGGGTTATGAAGTTACAATAACAACACCTATCGTAATTTCATTAGTTACTTCTCAATTTCACACAGTATTTTATTACTAACATTAATTGGGGTATGGTATAAAATGCTGAAATGTAATTTAAGGTTAAATTCATGTATGACAATTCTATAGTCCTGAAGTGACTGAAAATCAATGTTGTTAGTATCAAAATTTTCGAGAATCGTTAGTGAAGTAGTTAATTGCAACTGATCTAATTGGTTTTTTCGTTATTGACATGATACCTAAAGTGCACAAGTCACATTAAATATATCAGATAAGTGATAAATTTTCCAGAAGTCTGTGTTTAGGTAAGTAATTTAAGATTTGAGTAATTAATCATTGCTTTAATTACAGCGTAAATATATCTCCCAACAGTTCTGTGGGAATGTAATAAGCAGTCATGAGAATGAAATAATAACTTTTGCTGAAATTTGCGACAGTATGTTAATTCATGACATCAGGTCTTTAGCTAATTGTAACTTTCTGCTAATAACAGTTAAATGAACTGAAATTACGTTAATGTTGTTGATTCAGAATGTAAGTGAACCATACTGTTTAATTGGCTGATACAAATTAAGAAAAACCATATTTCCTAATTTTTGTGCATTACATACTGTGAATTGGGTAATATACAATCTTTTAAACCTTTGGTCGTATCAAAGCATTCATTAACTAACATATAACTAGTCCTATTACATAACTCCTCAATTAGAACGCACATGTGTTATATGGAAGTGAGGCTATTATGATCCTACTCTGAAAATGTGAAAAATAGTGACTGAATTTATAATCAGGCTATCTACATTTCTAATAATATAGAATTTCAACCATGACCTTCACATTTCAGTGTTGTTAGTACATCATTGAGTACAAACTGTACAATCTTACAACTGAAAATTATCTAAATTTTTGTTAATTCTCTGAATTTTATTTAGTAATGTAATGTTTTTCTTAACTTTGATGTCATCTTTCTCTGTGCAATATTTTTATCGTCTGGTATCACATTATACACTCCTGGAAATGGAAAAAAGAACACGTTGACACCGGTGTCTCAGACCCACCATACTTGCTCCGGACACTGCGAGAGGGCTGTACAAGCAATGATCACACGCACGGCACAGCGGACACACCAGGAACCGCGGTGTTGGCCGTCGAATGGCGCTAGCTGCGCAGCATTTGTGCACCGCCGCCGTCAGTGTCAGCCAGTTAGCCGTGGCATACGGAGCTCCATCGCAGTCTTTAACACTGGTAGCATGCCGCGACAGCGTGGACGTGAACCGTATGTGCAGTTGACGGACTTTGAGCGAGGGCGTATAGTGGGCATGCGGGAGGCCGGGTGGACGTACCGCCGAATTGCTCAACACGTGGGGCGTGAGGTCTCCACAGTACATCGATGTTGTCGCCAGTGGTCGGCGGAAGGTGCACGTGCCCGTCGACCTGGGACCGGACCGCAGCGACGCACGGATGCACGCCAAGACCGTAGGATCCTACGCAGTGCCGTAGGGGACCAGCAAATTAGGGACACTGTTGCTCCTGGGGTATCGGCGAGGACCATTCGCAACCGTCTCCATGAAGCTGGGCTACGGTCCCGCACACCGTTAGGCCGTCTTCCGCTCACGCCCCAACATCGTGCAGCCCGCTTCCAGTGGTGTCGCGACAGGCGTGAATGGAGGGACGAATGGAGACGTGTCGTCTTCAGCGATGAGAGTCGCTTCTGCCTTGGTGCCAATGATGGTCGTATGCGTGTTTGGAGCCGTGCAGGTGAGCGCCACAATCAGAACTGCATACGACCGAGGCACACAGGGCCAACACCTGGCATCATGGTGTGGGGAGCGATCTCCTACACTGCCCGTACGCCACTGGTGATCGTCGAGGGGACACTGAATAGTGCACGGTACATCCAAACCGTCATCTAACCCATCGTTCTACCATTCCTAGACCGGCAAGGGAACTTGCTGTTCCAACAGGACAATACACGTCCGCATGTATCCCGTGCCACCCAACGTGCTCTAGAAGGTGTAAGTCAACTACCCTGGCCAGCAAGATCTCCGGATCTGTCCGCCATTGAGCATGTTTGGGACTGGATGAAGCGTCGTCTCACGCGGTCTGCACGTCCAGCACGAACGCTGGTCCAACTGAGGCGCCAGGTGGAAATGGCATGGCAAGCCGTTCCACAGGACTACATCCAGCATCTCTACGATCGTCTCCATGGGAGAATAGCAGCCTGCATTGCTGCGAAAGGTGGATATACACTGTACTAGTGCCGACATTGTGCATGCTCTGTTGCCTGTGTCTATGTGCCTGTGGTTCTGTCAGTGTGATCATGTGATGTATCTGACCCCAGGAATGTGTCAATAAAGTTTCCCCTTCCTGGGACAATGAATTAACGGTGTTCTTATTTCAATTTCCAGGAGTGTATTTGCAGTCCTTGACTGCCATTTTTAGGCTGTCAGCATTTCTTACATGAGTGGCACCATTGCTGCAATAGGACAGTCCTCTATGAATACACAACCTAACTTATCTGACCTGGGTTGGGATAGGTGCATGCGGTACAATTGGAGGTACAAGGTACTCATGTGAAAATTGTAGATCATGAGCATATTGGCATGAGGTGGGATCAGTTTACACAATTATTAAAGAAAATAACCTATTAATTTAAAACATAAAATGTTTCATAACACATTGTGTTTACTTTACTTAGATTCATGTATGACAGCAAAATATTTAAAATAAATTATGAAACCTTGTGATTTTAAACTGTGACTCTAAGATTATCTATAGACAATCTTCAAATGTTATTACATTTAACACTACTATGTTAGCATGATAGCAAGGTTATTGAATTCATCTTCTTTGTAAATGGATCAAAGAGCAAAACTAATTAATTTATAACTTTTACATTTCTTTGCCAGCATAAGTATGAGGGTCACTCCAAAAGAAATGCACACTATTTTTTTATATCCATATGTTACTCTACATGTTTGAAAGTTTTACACTGTGTAGATACATCCTTTAGGAACAATATTTTCATTTCTCCACATAATTTCCATCCCTCTCAACTGCCTTCGCCATCTTGGAACCAACGCTTGCATACCCGCATGGTAAAATTCTGGACCAACCTGTTGGAGCAACTGTTTGGCAGCGTACACAAGGGAGTCATCATCTTCAAACCTTGTTCCTCGAAGAGAATCTTTCAGTTTCCCAAAGAGATTATAGTCACATGTAGTCAGGTCAGGACTGTAAGGCGGGTGTTTCAGCATTGTTCATCCAAGTTTTGTTATCGCTTCCATAGTTTTTTGACTGACATGTGGCCGTGCATTGTCGTGCAACAGCAAAACATCCCACTTTTGCCGATGTGGTCGAACACGATTCAGTCGATCTTGAAGTTTCTTCAGTGTCGTCACACATGCTCAGAACTTATGACGGTTCCACTTTGCATGATATCCACAAGCTAGAGTCCTTCGGGATCGAAAAACAACATAGTCATAAATTTTCCAGGAGATGGAGTGGTTTTGAATTTTTTTTCTTGAGTGAATTTGCATGATGCCACTCCATTGATTGCCTCTTCGTCTCTGGAGAAAATTGATGGAGCCATGTTTCATCACCTGTCACAATTCTTAAAAGAAATTCGTCTCCTCCATTCTCGTACTGTTCGAAAAGTTCGCTGCATACTGTTTCTCTTGTTGCTTTCTGAGCCACTGTCAACATTCTGAGAACCCACTTGGCACAAACCTTTTTTAACGCCAACACTTTCAGTAATCTGCAAACAATTCCTTCCCCTATCCCAATGTAGCGTGATAATTCGTTCACTGTGATTCGTCTGTCAGCAACCTCCTTGTCCACCGACTAACTGTACTGCGATCGACAGCAGCATCTCCACACACCTTTTTCAACCTCTTGTGGATGTTTCCCTCTGTCTCGTTTTCATAGCACAGGAATTCTATGACAGCACGTTGCTTCTGACGAACGTCAAGTGTAGCAGCCATCTTGAAGACATGCTGTGATGGCGTCACTCATGGGAATAGGTTGAACGAAGTTTGGAAACAAGTGGGAAGGATGTATCTACACACTGTAAATCTTTCACACATGTAGGATGGAAACTGTATTTTTACAAAAATAGTGTGCATTTCTTTTGGAGTGACCCTCATAACATGACATGTAAATATACGCAAAAGCACAAGAAAATATAAATAAAACGATATGCACATGAATGAACAACAGTTTCTTACTTAGCTAGTTACAGCATTAATTTTAACTACTCAATTCATGACAAGTAGGACATTTTGATTAAGGTCTGGCACTACAAAGCAGCCTTGCATAAACTGTACATTATTTATTGTGAATGACAGAGACACCTGTTTGTTGATAATGTTACTTGTTCTACCAGTGTCATGTCTTATCTTAATTCTATATACAGGCAGCTCTACAATTTTTTTATTTTATTTTTTTTATTTTTTATTTATTTATTTCGTATTCCATTAATCCGTATTGTGATAAATCACAAGGATGTGGAATGAGTCATGATTACATACAACAGATATAATACACATATATAAAATGACAAAAATGTACCATAAGATTATGAATAAGTTTGTAGGTTAAAATCAAATCAAAGGTATAGCTCAAGTAATATAAAACAATACCTAAAAAGGAAATATAGTACATTTTCCAAATTAAACAAATAATACACATATATAAAATGACAAAAATGTACCATAAGATTATGAATAAGTTTGTAGGTTAAAATCAAATCAAAGGTATAGCTCAAGTAATATAAAACAATACCTAAAAAGGAAATATAGTACATTTTCCAAATTAAACAGTTAATGTGATCTATAGCAAACAAATTTTTATCAGTATAAAAAATCATTGCTTTATCAGTAGATACTCATCAAGAGAATAGAAGGAATTTACCATTAGGTATTCTCTCAATTTACATTTAAAAGTAGGTAAGACATTAATGTGATCTTTAATACCTGATGGAAGGGAGTTGAAAATTTTTGTGGCTGAATAATGAACACCTTTCTGAACAAGACTTAAATGTTTCAGATCCCTGTGTAGATCATTTTTAGACCTAGTATTATGATCATGACATTCACTATTAGTTTTAAAAAGAGATAGGTTGTTAGAAACAAAAATCATCAAAGAAAATATGAATTGAGAGGTAAGTGTTAATATTTGTAACTTATGAAACAGACTTCTGCAAGAATATCTTGGATGAACACCACTCATGATTCTAACAGCTCTCTTCTGTGCAGTAAATATTTTTTTGGCTAAAGGCTTGTTGCCCCAAAATATTATGCCATACGACATGATAGAATGAAAATAACCAAAGTAGGCAGCTTTAGTAGCGTCCTCATCACCAATGGGGGTGATTACACGCAGAGCATAAGTTGCCACACTGAGCCTTCTATGTAGGTCTAAGATATGCTCAGACCAGTTCAGCTTGCCATCAATTAGAATGCCCAAGAACTTAGATGATTCACAGTGTAGTATATTTTGGTTACCACAGTTTAAGTGGCATACTTCATTTTCTTGTTGAGATGTGTTAAATTGCATATACTGAGTTTTCTGAATGTTTAGAGTTAGTCCGTTGCACTTAAACCAGTGTAGGATGTCAACGAGTACAGCATTACATTTATTTTCTAGGTCACTGTTAGTTCGACTTTCAAGCAGAATAGTGGTGTCATCGGCAAAAAGAGTAAATTTACACTCAGTGTCTGTGCAAAGTGGGAGATCATTGATGAAGATAAGGAAAAGCAAAGGTCCTAGGATGGACCCCTGAGGCACACCACACTTTAATGTGCCCCAATCAGAAGAAATGGGACTATCATTGGCACCATTAATTATCACCTTCTGTTTTCTGTTTTGCAGATATGATTCTATCCATCTACCAATGCTACCTCGCAAGCCATAAAAATTAGCCTTATGTAAGAGAATGTTGTGGTCCAGACAGTCAAAGGCCTTAGACAAGTCACAAAAAATTCCAATAGGTGACATTTTATTATTTATTGACTCTAAAATTTCATTTGTGAGAGAAAAAATAGCCTGCTCAGTTGATCTACCTTTTTGGAAACCAAACTGGTTTCTGTTGAGTATGTTGTGGCTGTTAAGATGTTCTACAATTCTTGTATACATTAGTTTCTCTAATACTTTTGAGAAACTACTTAGTAGTGATATTGGACGGTAGTTAGATAAATTAGTTTTGTCAGCCTTCTTGAAAAGTGGTTTCACAACGGCAAGCTTTAATCTCTCTGGGACAACACCTTGCTGGATAGACTCATTAAAAATGTGACACAGGACTTGACATATGTGGTCACTACAATGCTTCAGTATTTTTGGTGAAATGTTGTCAATACCAGTGGAATTTTTATTTTTTAAGGCCTTGATGGTATTTTTAACTTCAGTAATAGTAACTGGGGCAATACAAATTGGGTCATACGTGTTAGGGTTAGCTCTGTGTAATAAATGCGTAGCAGCATTTAAGGAACCGTTACAACCTACTTGTTCTGCTGCAGTTATGAAGTGATTGTTGAATATGTTGGAAACTGTTACAGGATTATGAATAACCTCATCCTTATAGCTTATCTCTGTGGTATTAACATTCTTGTTACTCTTGCCACACTCTCTCTTTATAACATTCCAAACTGCTTTTATTTTGTTCTCAGATTTATCAATTTCAGACTTAATATACAGGCTCTTGGATTTGTTTATCACCCTTTTTAAAATTTTACAATATAACTTAAAATGAGACCTTTCAAGGGGATCATTTGATACTCTTAGTGAGGCATGTAACTCCCTCTTAGTCCTGCAAGAAATTTTTATACCTCCAGTAATCCATGGTTTACTGGAAGAAACCTCATTGTTCTTTCTGACAGTTTTTTTTGGGAAAGCCATTTCAAATACAGATATAAATTCATTTAAAAAAAGGTTAAATTTATCATTAACATCTGATGTGCTGTACACTGGCTCCCAATCTATCTGTGACAAATAGTCGTTAAAGGCAGACACAGTTTCAGTGTTTATACATCTATAGGACCTATAGGTGTGGGAGATTTTATTGCACAAACTGATGTTATTTACTTTCAGAAGTTGTCCATCATGGTCAGACAGGCCATAAATTACTTTGCTCACACTAGCACTGTTGACTCTATTCTTGTCAATGAAAATATTATCTAGAAGGCTCTTGCAATTTTCTGTAACTCTAGTGGGCCAGGTAACCATCGCAGCCAAGTTGTAAGAATTCATTAAGTGGTCCAGGTCAGTTTTGAGGTTGTTATCAGTTAAGAAGTTGACATTAAAGTCACCTACAATTATTAAATTTCTAGTTTTAGAGAACAATTTGGTCAAAAGAGATTCTAACTTATTCATAAAGATGCAAAACTTCCCTGCTGGAGCTCTGTAAATTGCAAGCACAGTAAGTAACATGTCCTTTGCAGAAATTTCAGTCCCGCAAACTTCAAAATGTTGATCTACACAATACTTACTTAGATCTAAAGATTTATAAATGATTTTACTGTCTATATAAATTACAGCACCACCTTTCTCCTTACTTGTTCTGCAGTAATGAGTAGCTAGATCATACCCATCAAGCTGCAGCCCATCAATTCCAACTGTTACATGATGCTCAGTAAGGCATAAAACATGAGGACGGTCAACAGTGTCCATGTCCCCTAAATTTACAGATAAAAACTCTAATTTACTTTTGAGACTTCTGATATTTTGATGAAGAATAATAAGATTCTTATAGCTACCTCTACTGTCCTTCTGCTGGTCTGCTTGTCCATTAACACCGTTAGTCCCCGTTGCACTCAAAACTGTGTTGGATACATTAAGACCTATGTCGCAGCTGGAGATTTGTTCACTAGATGTCGTTGGCGAGGTCGGGTGGGTGCTGGCCATAAAAAATCACTGTTTCTTTTTGGAATTCTTCTTTCTCTCGTAGAAAATCGGGGATTACCTTTTATCCTTGGAGATACTGCATCGGAATTATTTTCCAGTCCTTGAGGTTCTTTGGGTGGAACTTCATCATATGGTATTAATATGTCATTGGCAGTGACAGGGTGAGACACAGCTATACATCTGTTTCTTGTATTCACATTGGTTCCCTGTCTATCTTGGCATGAATTGGTTTCTACAGTACCGGTACAAAATCTGACCTTTCTTGCAGAGCTGGTTGTAAGTGTTTTTACTACATCACACCGTTTCCATGGGTTTGATACTGATGAAGCAATGTTCCTGCACAGTCTGAGCTTTCCTGTTTTGTTCAGGTGTAGTCCATGATTAGTGTAATCAGGCCTTTGCAAGAATAAATTGACATCAATTACTTTCACATTAACAAAATTAGATGACAAATTCATTATATGTTCATTAAATCTGTACACTGTTTCGTTGACTTCTGGCTTGTCATAACAGTAGGGAACGGTACATAACAATAGCTTTGTATGATCAAGTGCTGCAGTCAACTTTTCTAAGTCTGGAATAAAGTTGTTTTTCTTACGAATGTCATTTATTCCTGCAAGGATAATAACTGCATCGTCCAAATTGAAATCACTAGTAAGATCTGATGCCCCTTCAACTACACCACTGAGGCATGCATTTGGTTTAACAACAGATGATGTGTAGTACTTGGGTTTCAAAAATTCATTTAGCAATGATGCACAGTTTCGCCCATGACTGTCCGATAGTAATAAAATCTTATTCGTTGGCTGACTCTCAATTGGTCTTTTTGTCGAATTTTTAGGAACATTGTCTCGTCCTACCACCTGAGTAGATTTCTCTGTTTCATCAATTTTATCACTTAAGGCACTAAAACGGTTGCTTGTATTCAGATGATATAACTGCTGAGAAACGAGATGTTTTGGTATCTTCTTGGGCTGGTGACAATTTGTGCTCTCGTCTTGGGATTCACTTTTGTTCTGTTGACTTCTGGCAGACAATGTGACATTTTCAGCTTTCAGTCTTTGCAGTTCTTCTAACAACACGGAAATTATTTCTTCCTTGCTGTCTATAGTGCCCACTTTTACGCAATTATCACATTTCCATATCTCTTGTTTTGAGTCCACCTTTGCACAGTTATAATGATAAACAATTTTACACTTAAAGCACATAATACCTGTAACGACTTTCTTTCTGCATGAGCATAGTTTGCTGTTTGTTATTTCTTGAAGCGCAATTTCGTGGCTGTATGATGAAGTTGATGCTAAGCAAACACTGAGTTTCTCACTTTTTACTACCACCTTCATAATTAAATAACAAGAGATGCACTTCCCATCACTAAATACGTCGAACCTCTTACACTTCACACAAACTTCGGATTGTTTGCTTTTATTTGCGGAACTCATGCTGTTCTGTTTACCGATCGTCAACATGGTTTCTTTTTCACAGTTTATAGATGCATCACAGTTTTTTTCAGATACTTTTAACACAATATAACACGTAATACATAACTGGTCACAATACCAACCGACATTTCTGCAAAATGCACACTTTTCTTCATTAAATTTACATTTATTACTGGAACTAACACACTCGCGAATTTCATTCGGCGCCATCTTGTACGCAATCAACACTCTGTCTAATTTTGTCTCTAAATTTACTAGAAATAGCAAATATAGGGCTGCCTGTGGCCAATAAACTATACCCTTCCCAGATTCCAGTTTTGATTTGAATGTACGGATTACCATATGTTTCAGTTTTCTTACTGTCTTCATCCTCATGCAAAAGATATCTCTCTATTTCATCAAAATTCTTATTCTTTGTTACATTTTCCCTTTTTGGGTGGATCTTTGTCATTGACATAACAGATTTCTGATTGACTGATGTAGTTTCATGCAGGTCTAAATTTTCTTGTTTATTATGAAGTGACAGATCACAAATTTCCTTCAATTTAATTTTTACCACATGTTGTCGCTAAGGTCTTTGTATTTTTCCCAACCTGCATTTAATACTGCATCAGTTACATTCTTTTCACAAATAAATCCTCTGTCATCTGGTGTATCACTATGCTTCTCTGGCACAACTTGATTCTCATGTTGAATAGTTTCTGATTTCCACCAGGCTACATATATCATCATCGTTAACACCTACATCCTCTTCTACTTCCCGAAAATCATCCCATCCAATACACTATCAACTTATCTTATATCATTATAATCATCAACAAAATCACCATCTCTACCATCGTTAGAAATAAAATCATCATCATCAATGACAAAATCCTCCTCATCACAACTATTTTTAAGCTTTGAATCATCATCGTCATCTCTGCTACGTTGGGAAGCCACACCATCATCTACCTTTGCCACTAAATTATCATCAATCAGTTCAGCATGAGTATCAGTCTTGTCAGAAAAAACACCAGAATAACATCACTTTGTGAAAGATTTTCAGAATCCTTCAATAACCTGTTCAATGTGAATGTATCATAATCTTTAGCTACAATATTCTAACCATTTGATACAAAAGTGTTACATGAGTCCAATAAATTTTCAATAGATTAACTATCTAATATTATTTGCTTCTCGGATTTCATTTTGTTATTCTGTACACTTCCAGCATTACTTCGTCCTCAGGTTCCTTTTTGTTATTCTGTACACGTACAGTATTATTTCCTACTGTCTGCCAGATTTGTCAGTCGAAATTAACCTTATTTACCTGTAAGATTTGCCATAATTCCTCTCCTCTGAAGGTAGGAATTGTCACTATTCTCACTACTAAACAAAGGTCTCTGCATGTTATTAGGTTTATTCCAGCAATGATTAGCCTGATTTTTCTCTCTCCAAAACTGTCAGGCCTCCGATGGGATGTCTATGAGTTTATATTCCTATTATTATGCCTACTGTCATTGCCTGATAACTAGTAGAATTATTCCCAAAATTTCGTCTTCCTTCATTCCCCCTGTTAAAATTCGTGCCCCACCACGCTAGGTGGTCAATTATCGAAATCTCGTAGATTGGATTCTTGCCTTTGAAAAGTCCTGTCCAACTTATCTGCATATTGTTCCATGGACTCGTCCGGCCTGTAGACCGGATTCAACTGAACCATTTTCGGTAACCTACATTTTAAAGCGTCAATAATTGTCAGATAATCAAGATGTTAGTCTAAATAAATTAGTTTCTTTATCTGTTCGTTTGCAAAATGATTTCATATTTCCACCTGTTTCTTTATAGCTCAGGACATTTGGGAATTCACTTTTGGTTCTAGCTTCCTCATTTTCTGCCTACAATTTCTTTCAAAAGTTCCAAAGCTTATATCAGACCTGACATTTTAGTTGACCCAAGAAAATGCTTCGCATTCTCGAATTTTTCAACGTATTTAATTTTGAATGTTGATGTCACATAAAACGTGAAATTTTCCTTACAGTGTTGGATAAAATGTCTGGGGTGCAATTTGAAGTCGCCTGGGGAAATTTTCACAGGTAAATTACCTAAGGCACCACCACAACAAATATTAAAACTTCTCTGTAAAATATCTTCCTGAAAGTTATATAACATTTTCCTACATTTTTGTACATCACTTTGCAAATATCTATGCTGCCATGTGCATTCTTTTCTACATCACAAACACAACTGGTAATATTTGAAATTTGTTCTTCAGCTTTTCTTTTATAAGACTCTATCTTCAAAAAATCGTTCTCTTTTTGTGACCTCTACTCCATGTCTGGATTTCTCTGCCTCTAGAAATAATTTAATATTTTGGAATTGCTTTTCATTTTCGAAAAGTGCAAGTGCCACATTCATTCAGACTCCCCCAATTCAGGCCTCTAAATTTTCCACACAATTACCAACTTCATTTTAAGCAATTTCAAATGTATACCTGTTAATGGTGACTGCACACTGTAATTCTGCGATTCATGAGCTATTTGTGACACTTCTTCTTTGAGATTTGATACGATTTGTTTCATGTCGGACTCGAGTTCACCTTTTACAATATTTAACTCTGTTCTCAGCTGTTGACAAAGCCGCTGTGTTAACTGCTGTCGTAGTTGTTGTATTAACTGCTGTCCTAGTTGAGCCCATGAGCTTCCGATTTTCTAATTAACCTCCTAAACATTTGTTGTAAGATAGCGAGAATGCTTCCTCCTCAATCGGCTTGAGGAGAAGTCATTTTCCTACAAGTGTCCTAATGGCTTCTTCTTTAATTGGCACCTGATCAACATTTGCACCAGACAAGTCTCTCTGAAACCTTGTCCTACAGTCTATACTCCATCTTCTATTACTGGTAAATTGCTAGTATCTGCATTAGATAGGACACCACTAAAGCCCTGATCTGTTAAGTTCCCTAGGAGACACTAGGATTTGAACAGTGACATGCCACACGAAGTAGCATTTATTGTGCTTTACCGTACATGAAGTCACCAAATCCCGCTCATACCTCCGCCTTTTTTTTAGACTTTTGAGGGAACTGTTAGTATCCAAATGCGACCCTTCGGAATTGTGAAAGATATTATTTTTGCAGTAATGTAGTCCAGGCAAGCGCCTGTCAGTGAGACCAATCTCAGCGCTCGATTAAAGGGAAACGTCGAGCCCATGTTTCCAGGCTTCACAAAAACGTTGGAAATTACGGAGCGTAACTGTGGACACCGGTTTCTCCTCTTGCATTGCTAATGTCTTTAAAGTCTGTTGCTGCTTAATGGAGTAATAGCAGCGAGAAAAACACTTTTAATCAAACACTTCATTAACATCCACTATTCCATTTAATTTGCGCTTCGAAATGAATATAAACTGTCGACCTTCCATCACTAATAAGGTATGTTCTTCGAAGTAATTTCTTGTTGCAAACTTCTTAACTTCTCAAGTCACTGCACAAGTGTGGTAAGCTACTAGCAGCCATAACACGGATTCGTTTCACTGTTATTTACTCCTGTATTCTTGCATGCGACTTCCCTTGTAAAGCAGCAATGATGAGCCAGGACCATCTCGTTTTCTTTGTATTGTGCGAGGTGAGTATGCATCTGCCGCGAAATTAGTTACGATTGTCATTTCAAGTCGTGCATTGCTGATCGAATACCTATCAGAAGTTCATATCAAGAGAAATACAATTGAGTTGGAGCACAAAATGAATCTATCATAATGTAAGGGAATAAATTGGAATCCACAACTTAGAGAGAAGAAGGGAAAAAAGAAAATTAGAATGAGAAAATATCATTGTTCGCTGTGAATAACTGGCACGGTCGAGCTTATATCTCTGTCGCGAGCAAAGTGTAGTCTCCTGTGAAGTTGATAATGCAGTACTACAAAGATATAGCTCGGATCCTATACAGGGCACAGTTTTCTGAAGTCAGGAAGTAAGTCAGACACAGACTGCAGTAATGAAACAAAGGGTCATTTCAGGGTCTTAGTTTCGATACCTCTAAATAGAAAATGTTGATTGCAAGCCAGTCTAAGTCGAAGCAACAAGACGGACACCTGGTCTTAACTACTTGATGAAATCTAGCGATGTCTAGAATGCAGCAGGTTTCCAAAACTTGCTGGTGGTTTAGGAGTTCGACAAACTGTGAATCGGAGACAAAGAGCAATATATCTGTAGATCAGGAAATCTGTGCCCCTCTCATGGCGGCACAAAGATGGACCTATTTGTTCTATAGTAAGAAATAACAAGGTTAGACATTAAATAAATGGAGAAGTGTACTCTTCGGAGATGAACCTCACTTCAGTTCGCAGGACAGTTGTCACTGAACATTCTTCCCGTACCATAGAGGCAGCCAGAAGAATCACATGATTTCGTGGGAAGATGGCAGACTAGTTATGACGGAGTTTTCGTGTAAGGGAGAAATGTAAGGTACAAACCAGGGAGGATCTGATGAATACTGTTGAATCCCAACGTTTGAAATATGAGTTATTGCAATCAGATGTCCACCTTTCAAAGGAGTGTTTAGCCCAAACTACCTCTTTTAAACATGGCGGTACTCGTCCTCAAAGAGTTTCTCTTGTGGATGAGTTTCTCAACAGTGAGGATACAGCGAGGATATCCACAGCATGGATTAGCATCACGGTCTGCAACGAACTGCAGCCCATCAGCTACGGTCATGCGGTCACCCACCCCTCATTATTCTTTCACCTTTCCTGGATGGGAAACAGGGCTTCTACTTGCTTAAAAGTTATTAAGCGTTGCCTCCAACCCCGATCATGAAGTACAGCAAAAATTTTTCTTACAGTTTATCTCGGGTGAAGCACACCTGTAACTAGCCACAAATAAAAATTCCCCGCAAAATTAAAATTACCAGTACAAAAAATGTAACTAGGGGCCAAGATTTAGCATCTGAATATATTAAATAGTGTTCCACGTCTACGGACGCCGCTAACAAAAGCAAAGAGCACCGAATGTTACAACGAGAAGTAAATATTTGTCTCAGTTCCGCGCAGCGATATAACAACTCCACACCGCACGAAACTACCGAAAATAAGTAAACACGCACTTATACACAATCACTGGATAATAGGGATATTCTTCGAGAAATGCATGCTTGATCATAAATGTAAATGTTAGACAACTTTGTAGGTTGCATTGTTGTGCTTGACTGCGAACGAAACCTGGGCTGTGTCCCTCAGTACGCTGCAAGTGCCACTGGTGGTCAGGACAGTGTTCTGTGTACTTGTGAGTGGATTCCGACATGGGCAGATTGTTGGTGCTCGTATGGTGGGCGCTTCCGTAACAAAGGGAGCAGAAGTGTTGATGTTAGAAGAGGCACCGTATCAAATAATTACACAGCATAAACGGAAAGCGGAAAAACATCAGCCGCTAAGTCACAGCGCGGGCGAAAGTGTATCTTGCGAGATCGCGACGAATGGTCATTGGAGAGGACAGTGTCGAAAAATAAGAGGACGACAGCTGGAAACGTCACTTCATTCTGAATGTCGCAGTCGTGAACCCTCTCAGAACCGAAACAACAGGAAAGGAATTCCGTAAGCAGGGAACTGCACGGCGAACTCGAGTTCAACAACAGTGATGAAAATGTCGATAATAGGAAAACATGGTGCTGGAGCCACAAATCGTGGAAAATAGAGGAATGGAAGAATATCTTTTGGTCCCATCAGTCTTGTTTCAAGCTGTTTCCATCTTCTGAGCGAGTTTATATCCCACAACAGCCATAGATCTCAATATTGCTCAGGCTTTGTGGTATATTTTGCATGCAACGTCGTTGCCTGAACGTGCCAATATTGTGCAGGAAGAGTGGTATACAGAACCGTACCGTACCTGTATTTATCCATTGTGACAGGACTGGAAGCTATTTTGAAAGAACGGTTTTCCTACACCGCACTAGGCATTGTAACGTGCTGTTGATGTTTCCGTATTCCGCTCCATCCCTCTACCAAAGTTCAGGACAATAAGGCAGGGATGGAACGAACTGCCTCTTTGGACTCTTCAGAGGCAGTAAATGAATTTAAGCCTGACACAGTATAAGTAATCTTATTACTAGAATGAAATTTTCACTCTACAGCGGAGTGTGCGCTGATATCAAACTTCCTGGCAGATTAAAACTGTGTGCCGGACCGAGACCCGAACTCGGGACCTTTGCCTTTCGCGGGCAAGTGCTTTACCAACTGAGCTGCCCAAGCATGACTCACGCCCCCTCCTCAGAGCCTTAATTCCGCTAGTACCTTGCCTCCTACCTTCCAGACTTCACAGAAGCTCTCCCGCGAACCTTGCAGAACTAGCACTTCTGGAAGAAAGGATATTGCGGAGACATGGCTTAGCCACAGCCTGGGGGTTGTTTCTAGAATGAAATTTTCACACTACAGCGGAGTGTGCGCTGATATCAAACTTCCTGGCAGATTAAAACTGTGTGCCGGACCAAGACTCGAACTCGGGACCTTTGCCTTTCGCCTTTGCCTTTGCCTACCAGTTAATAGAGTACTTGCCCGCGAAAGGCAAAGGTCCCGAGTTCGAGTCTCGGACCGGCACACAGTTTTAATCTTCCAGGAAGTTTCAATCTTATTACTTTTTAAAAAGTTTATTTTCTTGTATTTTAAAACTTTATCAAGATTTCTTTAGTAATATGCAGATGGAGGGATGCAGAAGAATACTTTTGGTAGTTCAGTTGTCTTCCTTGAAACTGACATCATAGTTCGTTTACCCGGAAAGACAAACAAATTATATTGTTGAACTACACGGAATTTTGAAGACAGAACAGCCGGTGAGATTCCATCGCAGTAGTTTTCACATTTTCTCTCACTCTCTCAACCCCCTGCAATCTGCAGGAAAACAAATAAGAAAAAAAATTCAACCTGTGTAAGATGATACAGCAAATCCAAAGATAAGGCAAAGAGTTGTATCGTGCTGGGTACCGGACCCATTAGGATATGGAGAAATGACGCAACCGAGAAAGGAGTCAAAGAAGTATGTTTGATTCAGTTTGCAGTCACCCTGCACGCTACAACGGTTTTACAGTTGGATACACTTTTGACTTTATAACAATGTTCCCCTGCAAATTTTGCTACTGAGTCCGTGGCACTGGCCTGATATGTATTGAGACTCCAGTCCGTGTAAGGGGCGTAGCTGGAACCTAAAGGAACGGAAAAGGTCGGAAGTTTCTGCAAATAGTACTTACCTGGCATCTTCAGTCCAACTAGTTATCCGTCTGTAGTGAATAGCGAGACGTCGGATCTTGATTTGGTACTGTTGGATGACATGAACTGCTTCTATACGAGACTCGGTAAATTTCAGAAGGGTTGTCACTTGTTCACGACCTTTATATTGGCCAAAACAACAAAACCGCAGCTGCAGCATAGTTGTGTGCTTACATCGACTTAGACCTACAATCTGTGTACGTTAAAAAATATTCTTTTCACGCACAAATGGATGAGTAATTAGTGTGAACTGCCCACAGACACGTGCCAAGACGTAACCTATCTGCCTGCCGGTAAGGCTCGTACTCTACAGCCGCTGCCAACGTGGATAATTTCCTCGGTGAGATCTTAATATCAACCCAACAGCACACAGAGTGAGTCGGGCTGTTCATAAATTTTCTTATTCTACAAATGTTATTATAGGATTATTTTCGTAAGTGCATTCTAATCATTACTTTGATAAGAGACTTTTTACCCTTATGCAGTTTTGTACCGGACGTCATGTTTAACTAATAAATAGAACTTAAGTAATGTTTTGGCATGCTTGAGGTAATTCTGTAGCCCATTAACGCGTAGCATTGCTCCAACGGTTCCAGGTCATAATGTAGTGCTTCGTGCAGTCGACACGTGGCAGTATCCTCAAATCGCATATACCATCATTATTTGCTTGTGACGTCAGTTGATTGCTTCAGCACGTAAGAAGCTGTCAAGAACAAAGTAATTACGCCTGTAAGAGCCAGAAATGTTACGAAGCTATCGCGTCATCTTCAAGCAGAAGGCTCAGGCGTCAGTGGAAAGATTAGTGCTTGGAGGTGATAAAAAACAAACTTAAGTCGACCAAGTTAACCATTTTAAGAGTCGGAATATATTCTGTTCATCCAAGTGTGAATAAATAATGGCTGACGATGACATTTGAGAAGCTTTTGATAGTGCTTGAGAAGTAACAGGCCTAAGAAACAAAAGGCGCACCTGCGCCCTGCTTAGCGCATGCCTGCCAGTCTCGGAAATGGACATTCCGTGTTTCTATGCAAGTGTGCGAGAATTGTTGCAGTGTAATTATCGTGAAAGTGCGGGCACGCACAGTAGCCAGCAGTCCGCGACACGGCGCTCTCATCGCAGCCAAATTGCAGCCGGCAGATTGGCCTGTGGAGCAACAGCTCGCCTTCTGCGTCAGCCGACTCGCCTCATTTGCGACACTGCGCCGGACGACGGTCCACTTTCCCGCACTTTTTGGCCATCTTCTCGTGGTACGGCGTAACGGGAGAGCAGTTGCCCAACCACGCACTGACACCTCTATTAGCGACGAACGGCTTCCGCGGCCATCGCTAAATCCCGGCCTATTTCGTAACTCTTTCTTGAGACCTAGAAGGTACGGTGCAAGTCCTTTCACAACTGAAGAACTCATTACTGTCCGTCTGTGGGCGATAGAAGTGTAGCGACGCCTCTCAGCTTCTACGAAACTTTCCTTTCAATTACTCCAAGGGCGTTGTTTATCGGTTGCGCTGTGAATGCTGTCACTTGCAAGAGACGAGTGTCAGTTGTCCTTACTTCAATAGTTCCCTCACTCATTCCAGATCGTGACGTTCTTAGAAATCTTCGTAATACCGAGATTCACTGAAACACCGGTACCGAGCCTTCGGACAAAAGTTTAGTCACTAAAGAAATTCCATTTAATAGCAGTATTTTAGCACAAACTAATTTCTTCATTATACGTTTCTTATTCCGAAAGAATTATTATGAGACTAACGACTGCAGACATAGGTACATCAGAAAGGCGCAAATATTATGAAGTGGCCATGTATACGTAATTTTTTCTACACATTTCAGCCTGAGGTTACTTCTTATTGTGTCATTATCTAGTGATCTGTTTAGGAAAGAAGTTGAAGAGGATGGTAGCAAATACTACTAAATACGTTTCTATATAATTGGATAAAATACAACTCAACAGACAAGGAGAGGCACTTTCGACGAACATCACGATGATGACTTGCTAATCAATCGGAACCGGCAATTATATCATTTATGTGACGTTATGCGGAAATATGAAGACGTTCCAAAAATTTTCGATTACAAAACGGTCAGAGTGTTCCCCTAATGTAATAGTCCTACTCTGTGAATGTTTTGTAGCTCTGTTAACAGACTGAAGGCTAACTTTAAGGAGCAGTTACTTGTGGCACTTCAACATTCAGCATTTTGCATTGCTGATGTGTTATCGAGCAGTCTCAGAAAAAAAATGTTTAGTGTACTATCTTTATACCTATATACTGAACTCCGGTATTTCAAAGGTGTTTGGGGAGGAAAGGTCAATATTTTACACAGTGCCAGTATAAGTAATTCTGGAAAAAAAATGTTACATGAACATAGGTCCGCAAATGCTTCGCTAGGGAGGTATGGGTACTGCAAGGAACTTTAATTCTGCAAAACTGATGTGCACAACGTGAACGTATACGCAGTACAACTGGACGGTAACGTGATTTTCGTGAAAACAATGTAACAGAGAAGTACAGCTATGAAACTTACTGCCAGATAAAAACTGTGTGCCGGACTGAGACTCGACCTCGGGACCTTTGCCTTTCGCGGGCAAGTACTCTACCGATTTTTTTTTTCGATAATATTCGTTACGTTTGGACTGGGCACCTCATAGGATATCCGTTCAAGTTGATCGTTGATTCCTTTACTCAGTTTTTTTTATTACAGAACGCCAGCGCCTCTCTGACCGAACACGCTGAGCTACTGTGCCGGCGACCGATTGAGCTACCCACGCACGACTCACGACCCGTCCTCACAATCTCACTTCCGCCAGTACCTCGTCTCCTACCTTCCAAAGGCAAAGGTCCCGAGTTCGAGTCTGGGTCCGACACATGGTTTTAATCTGATAGGAAATTTCAAATCAGCGCACACTCCGCTGCAGAGTGAAAATTTCATTCAAGTACAGTTATGTTTACTTACTTTGCCTTTAGTACATAATGCATAACAAAATACATGTTACACGTATTCCGTGTCACGTCTTTTACAAACTATGTTATATAGTTCACAGTACAGGTCCGTACATCCTACCATGGACGTCAATGCACTTTTGCGCTCTAGCGATAACATGTTGTGTTGCTTGTTCAGTTGCCTGCGGCTGGTTCCTAATCAGTTCAGCAGCGTTCATGATGCGACGAAGCAGTTCATCTCCGGTATTTACCTTCACTTTGTGCACAAGCATAATATATTTTGTAGAGAAATCTGATGTGCAACTATTTAATTAAGGATCTATTGTGGCTTACAACAAGTATATCACAAATCGGACTTCAGACTTTTGCAAGTGCAGCTTAACATGTAATTTACATCCCTAGTGCCAAGTTACACCGGTACTGTAAATATCTTTTTGTGAGAAAAACTGTAATACTTTTGAACATAACGCCAATTTAGGCAAAATTCAGGTGAAGTTTACGTTTTATTATTATGTAATGATCTAAAAAAATGGTTCAAATGGCTCTGAGCACTATGGGACTTAACATCTGTGGTCATCAGTCCCCTAGAACTTAGAACTACTTAAACCTAACTAACCTAAGGACATCACACACATCCATGCCCGAGGCAGGATTCGAACCTGCGACCGTAGCAGTCGCGCGGTTCCGGACTGAGCGCCTAGAACCGCTAGACCACCGCGGCCGGCATGTAATGATCTCTACGTGTATTTGATCGTACCGCAATTCTTAGATTGTTCAGATACTTTCGAACATGATATCACTACATATGTAATACACAATACCTATTTCTGCCATTTCGTATTTTTTTTCAAATTTTCTGACAGTACCATCTAAGCTTTTTAAATTTCCTACCACAGCCATCTCGCGTTTTTAACTTTCCCACATTACTGACTTTCCTGTTGGTGCCATCTTGGATTCAGTGTCAGCAGTGCCCTGACTGCAACTCTGACTAATGGCAGCTGCTTCAACTGTAGAGTGGATAGTACATTGCTGTACTATTGTGATAGTAGAATGTGCTATACACACTTCCACTGTAAACGGCTTTCACTTCAAATGTAAACTAGTAGCCAGCATTATGTGACGACACGTAAAACGCGTAAGTCAGAAAATATTATTGTATTAACGTTTTCTCCCTTGACTGTATGTTAACGTAATTTTACGAATACTTTGACTTGAGCATGAGAATAGTAATCCGCTCCCACGACCGGTTGAGATCTACGAACTTGTAACTCATAATCTAGAAGTAATGGCGTTTGTGTATTCACTGTTTATACGTTATTTTGGAAAAAAATGAATCCGAACAGTACACCTGAAGATGGGGCTGTTAGTCTCGAAATCGACAGTCCAATAAAGACGTAGAATGCCATCGTAGCCATCGGAGGTTAACCGATCTACAATTTCATCTTATAATACCACTGCGTACTAGCATTCCATCACGAAGGAAGGTTTTTATTACATAGTTAATTTGTTTTATTTACAGGCACGTGGCCGCAGTCCTGCTTCCCATCGATATCACCGCCATACAGTATCGTAGAATGTCATAAGCATTAATCAATGGGCTGCACCAACACGGTGCATCATCGTGCTGCAATTCGCTTTGTAAATTTTAAGGAGAACAGCGCTGCAGAAATCAATGCCGAGGTGTTCGACGTATATGGCTACAGAGCACCATCATACGACACATTCATTAGGTGTTTCACACACTTCACGTTTTTAAACAATTCTGAATGACGAAGAACGAAATGTTAGACCATCAAAAATTCAAAAAGCCCGCCAACAACGGCAACAATGGAAATGTTGCAAGTGCGTCAGGTCAATACAGATGACGTCTTAAGCCATCTAATCACCTGGACCAATTATGGCGTTGTCAGTATGACGCTGGGACAAAGGAGAAAAGCAAGCAATGTCAACTTGTAAGTTCATAATCTCTATAAATCTCCAAGAATAAGCCATCGTACAGCAAGGTGATGTGTATGACATTAAGAGCGGCTGGGCCGAATTATTCAAGAGCAGACGGATTACTATATACGGTTTCTCTAGGGACTTGGTGTGTGTCGTGGCAAAGGGGTGTGGGACCTGAGGTGGCAAACGACCAGCCATTGACCGGCAACAGGGACTTCTAGGTGACTGCTTGGCCGGTAACGTTCGCGTCAGCGAGGAATGGAAGCCATCATGGACTGACGACTGAAATGTTTAGCTGAAACTACTAGATATTCATATAACCTGTTGAAATCTACTACAGGGAATTCGCAGAAACCATAAAATCGGCAGAAGGTTGAAAGCGGTGGCTCGTATGTTTCAAGTTACTATTCCTTGCTGTATGGGCTGTGATTTTTGATATTTTTTGTCTAAACCAGCAAGGAAAAACAGGGGCCACTACTTCCACCACATCAAGTGGATTTAGTGCTCACGTACTCACACTGAGCCGTGAACACTTCCAAGTTTATCAATGGGGAATAGCTAAACATAATTACTACTGTTATCGGTGCCATGCGTGCAATGGTCGTGCCAGGCGCGCGATATTGAATCTTTACACTATCGTTAGTGGCGCGAGACCTGCACGACCTTATAGCAACCGATTATAGTTCCGCATTATTCTGTTACACTAGGGGTGAGTTCACGTAAGGAAAGAGAGAGAATGTAAGATTAACGGACTCATTTATTAAACAGTTGGGAATCGAACAATAATACAACCAAATGGGGGTGGGGGGAAGAAAGATTCGAGTTCAGCAGCCTGCCCCAACGTAAGTTCATAACACGTGGCGATAGCAAGAGGAAAGGAATTTTAGTAACGATCGCCGTATTATCAAATACAATCCCATTTAGTAAAGGAAGGGGTTGCAGGTGTGCAACGACCACCACCAGGAATTAGCCAAAGACTGAGAAGAATCTCTCGGTAGCCTCCCGTACTAAAGCAATAAAACCCGCAAGACGGGAAACTATTCACAATGACCTATCAGGTTTCCTCTGGGCCGCAGGGCGCGAATCTACAGTGCACGTTGGCGCTCGTGCTTACCGAACTTCCTCTCCTGGAAGCGGCACCTCCGGTCTCCGGCACGGTCACACTAGAATTGAACTACTGTCCCTTTGTCCACCACCCATCCGCGGAGGGCGGTTGGCGCCCGCCCGCGAGAAACGAGCGCGCACCTGAAATGGCCAATCATAGGGCCGGAATTTCACAGGGAGGCGACCCATGACGTTAAAATTGAGCAGAAATAGCAGTTACAAGGTCGGTAAGGCAGGTTGGGGAACTGAGAACAGGAGAAACTTTGGCCACTACTGAACTTTCAAACGCCACCACGTGCTACCCTGGCGATCGGAAAAAGGATAGGAAACGGGGAGCCATCATGGCTGCTAGGAAGACTGCTGCCCTCTCGCATAAATAAAGAAAATTCCTGGCGCCAAGCTCCTCTCACAGCTCAGTGTGAGACAAGCTGTAAAAATCATCAAATAAATCAGGCAACCCATACAAATTATTATTATTACCCGAATTATTACTTTACCGAGTACCAGAATGCTGGAATTAGAAATATGAAATACGAGCACTGAATGGTGAATGAAGTGCACGTCTTTCAAGGTCTACATTGCAACTAAATGATGGTCAAAATCGTACGAATTATTATTTAAGAACTTTTACTGATTAAGCATTTATTATTCATAGCGACGTTACAAGTACTTACAGACACGTTAAGAGAACGTATGGCACACCAATGAAATATTATTACTACACCTTGAGACAGACTGGAGATGCAGTTAATACATATACAGGGTGTTAAAAAAAGGTACGGCCAAACTTTCAGGAAACATTTCTCACACACAAAGGAACAAAATATGTTATGTGGACATGTGTCCGGAAACGCTTACTTTCCATGTTAGAGCTCATTTTATTACTTCCCTTCAAATGACATTACTCATGCAATGGAAACACACAGCAACAGAAAGTACCAGCGTGACTTCAAACACTTTGTTACAGGAAATGTTCAAAATGTCCTCCGTTAGCGAGGATACATGCATCCACCCTCCGTCGCATGGAATCCATGATACGCTGATGCACCCCTGGAGAATGGCGTATTGTATCACAGCCGTCCACAATACGAGCACGAAGAGTCTCTACATTTAGTACCGGGGATGCATAGACAAGAGCTTTCAAATGCCCCCATAAATGAAAGTCAAGAGGGTTGAGGTCAGGAGAGTGTGGAGGCCATGGAATTGGTCCGCCTCTACCAATCCATCGGTCACCAAATCTGTTGTTGAGAAGCGTACGAACACTTCGACTGAAATGTGCAGGAGCTCCATCATGTATGAACCACATGTTTGTGTCGTACTTGTAAAGGCACATGTTCTAGCAGCACAGGTAGAGTATCCCGTATGAAATCATGATAACGCGCTCCATTCAGCGTAGGTGGAAGAACATGGGGCCCAATCGAGACATCACCAACAATGCCTGCCCAAACGTTCACAATAAATCTGTGTTGATGACGTGATTGCACAATTGCGTGCGGATTCTCGGCAGCCCACACATGTTGATTGTGAAAATTTACAATTTGATCACGTTGGAATGAAGCCTCATCCGTAAAGAGAACATTTGCACTGAAATGAGGATTGATACATTGTTGAATGAACCATTCGCAGAAGTGTACCCGTGGAGGCCAATCAGCTGCTGATAGTGCCTGCACACGCTGTACATGGTACGGAAACAACTGGTTCTCCCGTAGCACTCTCCATACAGTGCCGTGGTCAACGTTACCTTGCACAGCAGCAACTTCTCTGACGCTGACATTAGGGTTATCGTCAACTGCACGAAGAATTGCCTCGTCCATTGCAGGTGTCCTCGTCGTTCTAGGTCTTCCCCAGTCACGAGTCATAGGCTGGAATGTTCCGTGGTCCCTAAGACGCCGATCAATTGCTTCGAACGTCTTCCTGTCGGGACACCGTTCTGGAAATCTGTATCGATACAAACGTACCGCGCCACAGCTATTGCCCCGTGCTAATCCATACATCGAATGGGTATCTGCCAACTCCGCATTTGTAAACATTGAACTGACTGCAAAACCACGTTCGTGATGAACACTAACCTGTTGATGCTACGTACTGATGTGCTTGATGCTAGTAATGTAGAGAAATGAGTCGCATGTCAACACAAGCACCGAAGTCAACATTACCTTCCTTCAATTGGGCCAACTGCCGGTGAATCGAGGAAGTACAGTACATACTGACGAAACTAAAATGAGCTCTAATATGGAAATTAAGCGTTTCCGGACACATGTCCACATAACATGCTTTCTTTATTTGTGTGTGAGGAATGTTTCCTGAGAGTTTGGCCGTACCATTTTGTAATACCCTGTATAATTTATCGTACAAAAATTAATATTGTTACTGAAACATTTCCCAAAACAGAGTTTTCCACAAGTACACATACTATTGGCAGCAGGTAGCTGCATTTGCGATAAGTACTGTGCAGCAGGGAGAGACAGCTTACACACAATATGTACAAGAGCTAAGAGAGAATAATAAGAGTGGACCACCAAGAACGAAATGCTCGGATTAAAAAGAATCTAAGTCAGGAGTGATGGAAATAAAAGAAAGCTTCAGGAAAGGACTTAAAATTCAAGATGAAATGATATCAGTGATATGAATCGCTGATGACATTGCTGTCCTGACTCAAAGTGAAGAAGCATTACATGATCTACTGAATGGAATGAATAATGTAATGAGCACAGAGTATAGATCGAGAGTAAATCGAAGAAAGACGAGGATAATGAGAAGTGGTAGAAATGAGTACAGGGACAAACTTAACATCAGGATCGATGGTCACGAAGTAGATGAAGTTAAGGAATTTTGCTATACAAGGAGTAAAATAACCAATGACGGACGAAGCAAGGAGGATGGTTCAAATGGTTCAAATGGCTCTGAGCACTATGGGACTAAACATCATAGGTCATAAGTCACCTAGAACTTAGAACTACTTAAACCTAACTAACCTAAGGACATCACACACACCCATGCCCGAGGCAGGATTCGAACCTGCGACCGTAGCAGTCCCGCGGTTGCGGACTGCAGCGCCAGAACCGCTAGACCACCGCGGCCGGCTACCAAGGAGGACATCGAAAGCAGACTAGCAATGGTATAAAGGGCATTCCTAGGAAAGAGAAGTCAACTAATATCAAATATCTGTCTTAATTTGAGGAAGAAATTTATGAGAATGTACGTCTGGAGTACAGCATTGTATGGTAGTGAAACATGGACTGTGGGAAAACCGGAACAGAAGAGAATCGAGGCATTTGAGATGTGGTGCTACAGACGAATGTTTGCAAATTAGGTGCACTGATAAGGTAAGAAATGAGGAGGCTCTGTGCAGAATCGGAGAGGAAAGGAACATGTGAAAAACACTGACAAGGAGAAGTGATAGGATGATAGGACATCTGTTAAGACATGAGGGAATGACTTCCATGATACTAGAGGGAGCTGTGGAGGGCAAAAACTGTAGAGGAAGACAGAGATTGCAACACATCCAGCAAATAATTGAGGACGAAGGTTGCAAGTGCTACTCTGACAGGAAGAGGTTGGCGCAAAAAAGGAATTTTGGAGGACCGCATCAAACCAGTCAGAAGACTGATGACCCCTCCCAAAATGCAGTAATTATTAGCGTAAATAGAATGTGTTACAATCATTAATTTAAAGAGTGCTAGGTTTGAGCAGTATGGTACTGCCACATTACATAGAAGTCATACATTTTACATAAGCATGGGCATTCTCTCAGTACAAGTGCAGTTCGTACAGTTTTTGTTTAACACACTTACAACTATTTCAGTAATAGTGAATGTGATGTAGTTACGTAAGAAATAGTGAATGTGTGTGTGTGTGTGTGTGTGTGTGTGTGTGTGTTTGTGTGTGTGCAAATTAAATAAGGTATGAAAAAATTGCAAATATTGCGACAGTATGACATAGGGAAGCTTGTGCATTGTACACAGCAGTAGTTCACGAGACCGAGGCTTCAAATAAGCAGGTAGAACTTGCCTGAAGGCTTTTTTCTCTGACGTTAATAATTGCGTTGATGTGTTTCACTCGTGGATTTTTGGTAAGACTGGCAGGACTTTGGGCAGTCAGAATGTCGCACAGTATACACACATTTCAGACATCGCTTAAATTTCAGTTCTCTCAGTGAACTTCCAAAGACTCCATGTGGAACGGTACAACTTTTATTAGTGACAGACTTTGATAATATTATGTTTGTAAGAGTGGACAGAACCTTTCGTACGAATCTGGTGAGTACTGTAGTGACTTATTTGTGGTACGAACTTCAGTGATACATATTAACGGAACATCGTTTTATTTGTTTTCATCAATGATTTAGAAACTTTTAATCGTAATAGAATTGTATGGCCACATTTCGTACACAATTTGCTAAGAAATCCATTTGTTGTGAAATGTGTTCATTTTATGTTGTACCTCCACGCCAAATTGTCATGTGGATAAAAATCAGCATATTATAACAGGTCTGTCATAACTAAAATAACCATATGACAGCTTGGTGTGAGGTCCAACGTAAAATTAACACGTTCCATAACAAAAACAAAAAAAAAATTGCAATATCTGAAGATGACAGCAAAGTCTGTCGAAAATGGTTGTCTTAAAAATCGAAATATTTATGCGATCTAGACTGTTGAACATTTCTTGCAAGTAAAAGAGATCGCTCCTTCTACCTTATCATCTACATCTATGTGATAACTCTGCTATTCACAATAAAGTGCCTGGCAGAGGGTTCAATGAACCACCTTCATGCTGTCTCTCTACCGTTCCACTCTCGAACGGCACGCGGGAAAAACGAGCACTTAAATTTTCGGTGCGAGCCCTGATTTCTCTTATTTTATCGAGATGATCATTTCTCCCCATGTAGGTGCCAACAGAATGTTTTCGCAATCGAAGGAGAAAACTGGTGACTGAAATTTCATGAGAAGATCCCGTCGCAACGAAAAACGCCTTTGTTTTAATGATTTCACACTCCAATTCACGTATAATGTCGGTGACACTATCTCCCCTATTTCGCGATAATACAAAACGAGCTATTCTTGTTTGTACTTTTTCGATGTCATACGTCAGTCCCATCTGATGCGGATCCCACACCGCACAGCAGCACTCCAGAATAGGGCGGACAAGCGTAATGTAAGCAGTCTCTTTGGTAGACCTGTAGCACCTTCTAAGTGTTCTGCCAATGAATCGCAGTCTTTGGTTTGCTCTACCCACAATATTATCTATGCGATCGTTCCAATTTAGGTTATTTGTAATTGTAATCCCTAAGTATTTAGTTGAATTTACAGCCCTCAGATTCGTGTGACTTATCGCGTAATCGAAATTTAGCTGATTTCTTTTAGTACTCATGTGAATCACGTCGCACTTTTCTTTATTCAGGGTCAATTGTCATTTTTCGCGCCATACAGATATCTTATCTAAATCATTTTGCAAGTCGTTTTGATCATCTGATCACTTTACAAGACGGTAAATGACAGCATCATCTGCAAACAATCTAAGACGGCTACTCAGATTGTCTCCTATGTCGTTAATATAGATCAGGAACAATAGAGGACCTATAACACTTCCTTGGGGGACACCAGATATTACTTCTGTTTTACTCGATGACTTTCCTCTATTACTACGAACTGTGACCTTTCTGACAGGAAATCACGAATCCAGTCTCACAACTGAGGCGATACTCCGTAGGCACGCAGTTTGTTTAGAATACGCTTGTGAGGAAAGGTGTCGAAAGCCTTCTGGAAATCTAAAAAATGGAATCAATTTGACATCCCCTTTCGATAGCACTTATTCCTTCATGAATATAAAGAGCTAGTTGTGTTCCACAAGAACGATATTTTCTGAATCCGTGATGACTATGTGTCAATAAATAGTTTTCTTCGAGGTACTTCATAATGTATTCTAAAACCCTACTGCAAATCGACGTTAGTGATATAGGTCTGTAATTCAGAGGATTACTCCTACTTCCCTTTTTGGGTATTGGTGTGACTTGAGAAATTTTCGTCTTTAGGTACGTATCTTTCTGTGAGCGAGTGGTTGTATATAATTGCTAAATATGGAGCTATTTTATCAGCATACTCTGAGAGGAACCTGACTGGCATACAATCTGGACCGGAGGCCTTGCCTTTATTAAGTGATTTAAGCTGCTTTGTTTCTCCGAGGATATCTACTTCTATGTTTCTCATCTTGGCAGTTGTTCTTGATTGAAATTCAGGAATATTTACTTCGTCTTCTTTGGTGAAGGAGTTTCGGAAAACCGTGTTTAATAACTCTGCTTTAGTGGCACTGTCATCAGTGACTTCACCGTTGTTATCGCGCAGTGAAGGTATTGATTGTGTATTGCCACTGGTGTGCTTGACGTATGACTAGAATCTCTTTGGGTTTTCTGTCAGATTTCGAGACAGAATTTCGTTGTGGAAATTATTAAAAGCATCTCGTATTGACGTACGCGCCATATTTCGAATTGCGGTAAAACTTTGCCAATCTTGGGGATTTTGCGTTCTTTTAAATTTGGCATGCTTTTTTCGTTGCTTCTGCAACAACGATCTGACCCGTCTTGTGTACTATGGGGGATCAGTACCATCACTTATTAATTTATGTGGTATATATCTTTCAATTGCTGTTGATAGTATCTCTTTCAAAACATTCCACAACTTTTCTACACTTACATGATCAGATCGGAAGGAGTGAACACTGTCTCTTAAAAATGCGTTAAGAGTATTTTTATCAGCTTTTTTGAACAGATATACTTTGTGTTTCTTTTTGATGGTTGTAGGTGTTACGGTATTCAGCCTAGCAGCAACTGCCTTGTGGTCGCTAATCCCTGTATTCGTCACAACACACACTATTTGTCCAGGATTATTTGGTGCTAAAAGGTCAAGTATGCTTTCTCAACCATTTACGCTTCGAGTGGGGTCATGAACTAATTCTTCAAAATAATTTTCTGAGAAAGCATTCAGTACAATTTCGGGTGATGTTTTATGCCTGCCGCCGGCTTTGAACGTATAATTTTTCCAGCATATCGATGGTAGATTGAAGTCACCACCGACCATAATTGTATGAGCGGAATACTTATTTAAAATGAGACTCAAGTTTACTTTGAACTGTTCAGCAACTATGTCTTCTGAGTGGGGGGTCGGTAAAACGATCCAATTAATACTTTAGTCCGATTGTCAGGTATAATCTCTACCCATACTATTTCACATGAACTGTCTACTTCAGTTTCGCTACAAGGCAAACTACCTCTGGCAGCAATAAATACTCCACTACTAACTGTATTTAATCTATCCTTTCTGAACACTGTTAGATTGTTTGAAAAAATTTCGGCTGAACTTATTCCCGGCTGTAGCCAGCTCTATTTGAGCTTCAGTGCTTTCTATTATGGCTTGGAGCTCTGGTTCTTTCCCAACACAGCTAAGACAATTGGCAACTACAATACCAATTGTTTCTACAACTTCCTTACTGTGTTTTACCTGCCCACTTTCTGACGGACGCCCCTTCTGTGGTTCCCTGAGACCCTCTAACCTAAAAAACCGCCCAGTCCCTTCCACACAGCCCACGCTACCCGTGTAGCCGCCTCCTGTGTGTAGTCGACTCGTGACCTATTAAGCGGAACCCGGAAACCCACCACCCGATGGCGCAAGTCAAGGAATCTGCAGCCTACACGGTCACAGAACCGCCTGAGCCTCTGATTCAGACCCTCCATTCGGCTCTGCACCGAAGGATCACAGTCAGTTCTATCGACGATGCTGCAAATGGTGAGCTTCGCCCTAATCTCGGAAGCTAGAGTGGCAGTCTTTACCATTTACGCTAGCCGCCCGAAACCAGACAGAATCTGCTCCGATCCAAAGCGACACACGTCACAGGTACCGACATGAGCCACCAGCTGCAATTGGCTGCACCCTGTATTCTTCATGGCATCCGGAAGCACCCTTTCCACATCCGGAAGACTCCCCCCGGAATGCACACACAGTATACACTGGCTGCCTCCCCCTCCTTGGCAGCCATGTTCCTAAGGGGTCCCATTAAGCGCCTAAGGTACTACCAGCAAACCCACCCTCTGTGAATGCCCAGACCTTGCGGGCCGAGAAGCTTCCTCTGGAACGGGGTGGACGACTGCATCCGGCTCAGAGACATCGTCAGCCACAGATAACGCCCGAAACCAGTTCGTCAAACGAACCGGGGAGGCCCTACGATCGGCCCCACGGAAAGTTTTTCGCTGTCTGCCAGACTTAGGAATGATCTCCTACTCGACCACGGGTGAGGGGTCAACCTCAGTGCACGCAGTACCCGGGGAGGTCACAGCAGTGGACCGATCGGAGGACACGTGGGACGTGCTCGACGACCGTCGCATCCCCGCGTCCGATCCCCCACAGTGACGCCCCTTGGCAGCAGCCTCAAGCTGTGTGACGGAAGCAAACGCAGCCTGAAGTTGTGAGTGAAGGGTCGCCAACTCAGCTCGCATCTGTATACAATAATCACAGTTCCTATCCATTACTGCACTCCCCCTGTTTGAAGCTCGTAAAAATATGAAAAAGCGAACGGTGTACTCGTCTTACTAGTAGCAGGAACTAACGGTGCGCTCTTGCTGGCGGTCTAACTGAAAATGAGAACATTCAATCGCAATTGATTCCCTTGGATTTTCTCAACTCGTAATATACACTGCAAGTTACACGAGGGTATGCTGACTTATGTTTTATTAGAAAGGTCTTACAGTTTTTTTAAATAAAACAAACTCTTTTAACATTTTACATCTTTATTCATCATGTATATATTCGTATTTCTCAATATAGTCTCCCTGGCGATGAACACGTTTCTCCCAACAAGAGACCAGTTTGTAGATGGCGCCACTGTAGAATGTTTGACGTTGTTGACGGACGCACAACCCCACCTCTCCTTGCACCGCTTCATGACTATCAGAGTGAAGTCCTCGAAGATGTTTAGGGTTGGAAACAGATGAAGCATGGATGGGGCTAAGTCGGCTCTGCATGGAGGATGATCGATGACAGTGGACAAGAGAACTGATTGCTTCAGATGTCGCAGCACTTGTGTGGTGTCTGGCTTTGTCATGCTGAAGGAGAGAGTCTCCATGTGTGGACAAACTTCTAGAATTTGAAACTCAATTACAGTACGCTTTGTCTCATTTACAATACGTTTTGTCTCACTCACCACAATAGTTACATTACACACCGGCACATTACAAAATGAAATTCGGTGGCCTCTAGCGGTAGAGGGCTCCAAATATGCAGAGATGATGAATAAAAATACAGAATTTAACAAAGTTTGTTTTGTTTGAAAAGGTTGACAAGTTTTTACTGAAAAAAGGGGAGAAGTTTGGAGGCAGTACTTTTCAGTACGCCCTAGTATTTAATTCAGTGAGATCCATTTTTCTTTTATAATTATTCATTAATTGATTATCTATGTACTTTGTTTTATTTTCTGATCGTCAGGTTTACATTTCGACTGACTATTCTGCACGCTACGAGAATTCAGTGTTAATTGGGCCTAAAGGCGACGCGGTGTAACCGAATACCTGCAGAGCAACGAATCATGTAATTGTCTAGGTTGCATGCTGACCCAGCTGGAGGACGAATATTATATTTGCATGGCGCACCAAATTTAAGTCAAACACCTTCCACAGCCCGCCTATACTGTTTCAGCCATGGTGTAGTGATATCACTTTATGCTCGTAAGGAGCAAACCGTCACAGCGATTTAATACCTTGATCTTCTGAGTTGGTTACGGAGACAGTCAAGATGAGGCACTATGGAAAGCTGCCTGAAAGTGTGTTTTCCCTATACGTTTTCGTTACACAACAACAGAACAGCTCATTCTGCAGAGGATTGTGATATTAAACTTTGCTCACCCCTCTTAGTCTCCTGACCTTTCCCACTCTCCTGTTGGGAAAAATGTGTGGGATTTTGAGGTGAATATGTGATGAAGGACTAATTCCGAATTTCAAGATAGCAGTTTGATTCTTCGAGTGATTTTCAAAACTTTGATAATCTTTCAAAACTTATTGGTAACACCATCGGTCGCAACGAAATAGTAACAAAATTTTATTTAGTAGAGTCTTAATCGCATAAAACACTTTTATTCATAATTGGTGACCGGTTTCGACTCTCCAGTACTGACGTGTGCAGAGTATGACACTGAGCGGGAAATGCGGAGACCAACATCACTGGGTGATATCCACACTTCCTGCTATGTGTCATCGTCTTCACGCAACACTGGGAGTACTGGCTGATGATCCACATCGGGTCGCAACCGGTCACCACTTACGAATACAGGTGTTTTTATGCGATCAAGACGGTTCTGCATATCATTTTATTTTAAAACTTTGTCTAGGTCTCGTATGTTACAAACAGTATGTATTTTCAACATTTTGTTATCTAGCTTATTTTGTTAACTTATTTTGCGTTGTTTCACTTTGTTCGCAGTATCAGTAACCGCTGACAGAGGCCTTCAAATTTCCATTTCTTAAGTTAGTATTGTAGCCTATGTTATCCATGAACTGCACGTAGCACACCCTACTTTTTGTTTGGTGGAACTGTAACTTGAAGGCAATCTTTATAACTACAGAAAAGTCGGCACGTTCTCCGTATACATTTTTTTGACTTACGATATTTTTTTCCCTTTTATTTCCCTTATCATGTATTTCAAAATCTTAAAGTCTTCTTGAAGAATAATTCGTCTTGCTGCGTAGTAGTCATTGCTGTCACAAAACTCGTTGGACACCCTGAACAATCCCCAAGCTACGGTCCCTTTGCTCTAGCTAGATTGACGCCATCTGTTGCCATCATGATTCGTCACGCCAGGAAAACAGTTTAGTTTGCAATGTGAGATATTGTGCTCGTCAGTATGCTAAGCGCACTACATGTTATGGTGTAGGCTTCGTACAGTATTTGCTGGAGCCCTGTAATTACCGATTAACTTCGAAAAAAATGCATTTCAAAGTCTTCGGGATGTTGAAGAATTACGTACTACGTGATACATGTACAGTTTCACTTGAATCCGTAGTCGAAACAACAATAAAACAAACTCCCATGGCTTTCAAACAATATACTCTAGACGGTTATTCAAGAGACCGGCAACCGTCGTTTTCCTGTCAGCTGCGTCGAGAAAGCAACAGGCTCTTCCCTTGTTGTACCTGTGTAACGAGCGTGTGCACAGTTTAGAGCGAACCTGTTGGTAATCTTGATTGTAGAATCTTAAAAATATTATAGACTTTTACACCAAGGGAGAGGCTTGCAGACAGCAATCAATTATCGAGTACTTGGGCACCAGAATAGAGCCCCAAGCCGTCTGCTCTCCTGACAAAGGAGCCCCAAATCCAATTTAGAGGGCGGTAATTGTTTTCGGTACGGAGCGAGCGGGCCGTTGCGGACACTGAAGGCAAACCCCCCCCCCCCCCCCCTGCCCTTCCTCCCCACCATATTGGAGAAACAGCAGTTTGCAGTTCTCTGACGTGTTAAGTCAGCCTTTTGTGAGAAATATTCTCAGTCCTTCGGCCGAAGAAGGTCCTTTATCAAGAGTGCATTATTTCGAAATAAAATGGTAGGCTTGCTACCCACTATTTGTTGATTTTTCTTAATGAGATGAAGCCAGTCATTTGTCTTACATCTCAATGTATTTGTGTCAACATTCTCAGTCTCTTAGCTATTTCAGTATGGTATAGAAATGCTATTAATTGCCACTTGATCGGGTTTTAAATTGCAGTTCATGCAACTTTCAGCGATTGACAATTCACTTTTTATCCAGGCTTTAATTTTAAATCTTACCTCAGTGACCTTGAGGTAAGAACCCACAGATATTCGTCCTGTGGCTTGTAAAGAAGGAAAACACGATATTTATGACAAATGAATACAAGGAAACAATTTTAGGAAGTTCTACAGGAGTAGTTGAAAGTAACACTACAGATTACACATTAAGCAGGCTACATTAGTTATTAGGACATTGTTCATCTATCTGTTCAATGTCCTTGAAAGAAACCCTGAAATACATGGAGATGTAACCGGATTCTTGTACATTAAATTACGCGTTCCTTCATTAGTCATTCTCTGGTATTCCTGGTAAATAACACGTTTAGCCCAGAGAACTAACCGACTGTGCTCGCATAAGAAACATTAACATTAACGAGGAAACTGTCTAGTTCCTCTAAGGTCGCTTGCTCGCGACGCAAAAGGCTATATGCAGATCAAACGCTAGGGAATTTAATGAAATCGAAAGAAAGCTTTTAGTACCGATCTGATGAATAATACAGTCGCTCTGTTGTCATTGTAACACGGAAACGGGGAACAACAGGAAGAAGACCGTAACAATGAGTAGCCTCCTTAGCACACTGTTTTATCCAACATGTTTCCATTTTGTGTGGTTGTAGGTTTGGTCAGGTCCGTTTGGCACATCACCTACTTTGGGCATAAAATAGAGTCTCAACTACCGGCTTAGGACAACATTTTTTTAACAACGTGTGTTTCGTAATACTTTAAGCATGTATTCAACATTGGTTACTTAATTTGAGAGTGCACAGTTGTGTTTTAGGCATCCATTTTACTGATATGCATGTTTGAGGAAATAAGATTGTGACACTTGACATGATGATTGCATTTTTGTGTTGCTGAAGTATTTTTGCAGATTTTTACATGTGGAAACAATATTGCGGCACTTGACAAGCATATTATGTTTTGCATAAAGAATTAGATGTGAAAATGTTTGATTTGAGAGCCTATTGTGCCTTAAACCAAGCACAGTACAGATGTCGAACCACAGACAATCACAATTGCTGTTTAACCTGTAATTTCAAGACGTAAACATTTTATGTATTGTGTGCGTATTTGTGTGTGCGTGTGTGTGTCATGAATATCGCCAATTTATGTGCTGTAGGTGAGGATTACGTACTTAGCGATATGAAAATACTTTAGTGCAGGAAATATGTCTATTTTTATATGACACCTTGTTTTGTAATTCAGATGAACCTTACGTATTTTTCGACAAGGCAGTACCTTTTGGACATGGTGCCAATTTAAACAGAATTCTGTTGAAGTTTACGTATTTTTGGAATGAAAATATTGCCGTATTCAAATGTTCAAATGTGTGTGAATTCCTAAGGGTCGTCGGTCTCGAGACTTACACACTACTTAAACTAACTAATGCTAAGAACAACACACACACCCATGCCCGAGGGAGGACTCGAACCTCCGGCGGGAGGGGCCGCGCAATCCGTAACATGGCGCCTCAAACCGCGTGGCCACAACGCGCATTTTGCCATATTGACAGTGTTATGATTTTCAAAATAAAACATATTTCAGATTTTTCGGATTCTTTTGAACATGGTTGCTAGCAAAATGAGCTAGTTCCGCTGTGTGGATTTTTTTCGATTTCCTGCTACCACAACCTTGCGGTTTTGAATTTCGCGGAACTTTGTTCTTTTCAGCCAAATGTAGGTCCTTCTACATACAATCTGCTGGCATAAAATTATTTCAAGAATGGCATGGCTGCTGCCGAAGACTCAGTGTACGTTTTTTACATTATTAGGCACATGGGTGCTGTAATCAATAGCTAGCTCCTGATATAATTCGTTTTATGCTCTGGGTGTGCACTGTCCACTATTTTCGTCGAGTGGTCACTTAACTCGAGACAAACATCTTACGTGACGTCTGCGGAACTTACTTTTGCTTTATCTCTTGCATATACCGCACCATGAAATTCTCGGCAGCGTATTCTTCCATTAACGATCGATTTGTGGGAGGCGATATCTTTCAGGTATCGCTATTTGCCTCTATTGAGGTATTGGATTTTCCTCTGAGCGCCCAGCTGACCGCAATTTAGCTTTTGTTTGTGTTAGACAGAAGAGGAGGGGAGGAGAAGCACTCATTCACATCAATAAACATAGTTTTGGAGGACTTCTAACCACTAATGAACGTTTCCAGTGGCAGTAATTACGTGTATCTCTATAGGACCAAAGGAAAATAGCATTGTTGACAAGTATGCATGAGAACATGCAACTTCGTTTCGGGCTTCACACTGAACGACATTCCGAATTTATAATGAGGCTGACTGCTCTGAGGTCAAATTTTCGGATTAACCCCCAGATAATCAGTTCATCACCGGCCGCTGTGACCGAGCGGTTCTAGGCGTTTCAGTGCGAAACCGCGCTGCTGTTACGGTCGCAGGTTAGAATCCTGCCTCGGGCTTGGATGTGTGTGATGTCCTTAGGTTAGTTAGATATAAGTAGTTTTAATCTAGGGGACTGATGACTTTAGATGTTAAGTCCCATAGTGATTAGAGCTATTTGAACCATAAACAGTTCATCAACAGGGGGATGGAACTTGAGTGCAACAGCGTACTAAGACTAATCAACTAGATTAAGGCACTTAACTGTTGACTGCATTACTGCGTTTTTCTATTAACGGCGTTTCATTAACGCAGCACAGTTGGTTTTGTTTCATTTTTTGATGTGACAGTATGAACGATGCCATGCACGCTGATACAAGTAGTTGTTTGGTTTTTGATGATGGCGGTTTGTTCGGAATTGCTAGTGCTATGGGCTTATATCTTCAGCATCTCTTGGTGATTATTGGGGAACACTTTCTTCGGTTGATAGTTTGACATGACTAAGAGTCGTTAGTAAATGAGTGTTTTGAATATTTGCAGTTAGGTAGTCGATGTTCAAACTTAATCTAGTTGTTTTTGCCCTAATACGTGGAGAAGCCCGCAGGAACACTATTGAATTGTAGTGGGTTCTGCTTTGGCGTTTACAGAAATGCAGCTGCGGATCAGTGTATGAGTTTCGTAATTGTCTGCAGAGGTCCCGATAGAAACTAGATGCCGCGCGGGATTAGCCGGGCGGTCTTAGGCGCTGCAGTCATGGACTATGCGGCTGGTCCCGGCGGAGATTCGAGTGCTCCCTCGGGCATGGGTGTGTGTGTTTGTCCTTAGGATAATTTAGGTTAAGTAGTGTGTAAGCTTAGGGACTGATGACCTTAGCAGTTAAGTCCCATAAGATTTCACACACATTTGAACATCTCATCTAACTAATGCATCAAACACACACACACACACACACACACACACACACACAGAGGGAGAGAGAGAGAGAGAGAGAGAGAGAGAGATATGCATGCAGCCATAAAACTCAAATACCATTTTCAAATAATTAAATTACGTAACTAATATTTGGTTGTTTTCACGTCCACATCTGCAATGCTGGAACATACTGAACCCACCGCAGTACAGTAGCATAGCACACCGCTAGAGGGAGCAAATCAAAATGGCGCTGCCTACCTCCACTTTGTCAATGATCTATGCCATATTGTTTGTCTCTAGCTGTATGCTACGATAATGTGCTGTATTGGGTTCAGTATGTACCAGCACTACAGACATGGACCTGAAAACAATCGAAAAATGAATTATATAATGCTGTTTTTTCAGACAATTATGTAGTGTGTAGTGTATTGAACCGGGGACCTACAAAAGATGGAGAGGCTTCGTCCCGCCGTAGGCCTCAGTTGTTCACAGCCCCACAACAGCCACAGCAGTCCACCCACCCCACCGCTGCCCCAAATCAAACCCGGAATTATTGTGCGGTTCGGCTCCCAGTGGACCCCCCGGCCCCTCGGTAATGTTTCATACCAGACGAGTGTAACCCCAAATGTTTGCGTGGTAGAGTAATTATGGCGTACGTGTACGTGGAGACAGTGTTTGTTCAGCAATCGCCGACATAGTGTAACTGGGGCGGAATATGGGGAACCAGTCCGCATTCGTGAGGCAGATGGAAAACCCCCGTAAAACCATACACAGGGTAGCCAGTACACAGGGCATCTACACTAATTCGTGCTGGGGATCGGCACGCCTTCCCGCTCGGGAAGCTGTGTGTTAGACCGCGTGGGTAGCTGGGCGGTCTTTTCCAGGTGATTATTAAAGCTTTTTGGGTACCTTCGTATATATTTTTCGGCAGATATCAATGCGGCTGTGGCAGTCACTCAACCATACGTTGTTACTCGATCGTTTAGGAGCCTTCAATATGGATTCTTATAAACCGACCATACCATACCCTTTTAGGATGAGTGATGCAATTCTACTCCGAAAATCACTGTACTAAACTATTCAACTAAATAATTTTGCCGGAATGCGCTTTTGTTAGTTATTATTAGCCACTGGACCAAAGCAGTGATAGGCCGGCCGGAGTGGCCGAGCGGTTAAAGGCGCTACAGTATGGAACCGCACGACCGCTACGGTCGCAGGTTCGAATCCTGCCTCGGGCATGGGTGTGTGTGATGTCCTTAGGTTAGTTAGGTTTAAGTAGTTCTAAGTTCTAGGGGACTTATGACCACAGCAGTTGAGTCCCATAGTGCTCAGAGCCATTTGAACCAAAGCAGTGATAACCAGGGTAATAATAAGACTACGTGGAGGGTTTACTACCCAGTAAAGCCAACTCCAGCCAGATATGAGATACACAGAATTTAACAGTTGTAAGGGCAGGTATTTCTATATGTAGTACCTTAATACATATACACAACAGCATGTTGTTTGTTTTTTCTACGAGTCATAGTCTTCTTATAAACATGTTACAAACTTTACGACCTGATGTCTTCTGCACAGTCGTACTGCATCACTAAATGGGCTATGCCAGAATACACTAACAACATTGCGTCCACTGATCCACACTTCAACACCTGAACTCCTGTCCAGGAGAAAATAAGCATTAATGGCTTGCTCTTGGCACATGTGCTTGGAGGTACGACCCAACCTACAAACATGCAACTTCTAGTCTCCAAATGATGTAAATATTGCCGTATTGTTGTTCAATGCATGGTCGTCAGTTACCAACAGCAATATCTGCAGTTGTATCCGTTATACCATGTATAACACAGATGAGTAAAAGGGAGGAGAGAATTCGGCCGAGCTGCTCTTGGCGGCTACTTGAACCTGACACGCCACAGTGTGGGCCCTCGTGGGCGACCTTGAGGCGGAAACCGCAAGTGCGAGCGGCAGGAAGGCGCTCGGCCTAGGATTAGCGCCGCTTCTGCCGCTGGTAGTGCCTGACGAGAGCTTTCCCCGCCGCCGCGGCGCCCGCGAAAGTTTTCGAAAGCTGCGGGCCCGGCCGGCGGGCGCCCTTGGCGACCACGTGAGAACCGCACCGCTCTGAACGGCGTCGTGCCCTCTGCACTTCAGGCGCCCACCGCCGAAATATAGTTCCCGGCAACAGCACTTCCTTGAACATCACGTTCAGATGCCGCAGTGTATCTGAACCTAAAGGAAAACTCTTTTGCGACTAAGTCTACATCCACCAGTAAAACCACTGTGAATTGCTTGGCAGAGGGTGCTTCACATTACACCACGTATTACGGTTTCCTTCCAAATACAGTCGCGTATGGATCACAGAAATATGGTGTCTGAAACTCCTCTGTTCGTGCACTACTTCACGTAAAGTTCCATTCATTCACTGTCGCTGCGACAGAGGTACGTAGGAAGCAGAAGAGTATTTCCAGATGCTTCTCTTTAATTTGGATTTTGAAATTCTGAAAAGAAAGATTTCGTGAAATAATTGACGTCTGTTTTCAAATTATGAAAGCGTCACAGAGCAACCAACTACGGTGGCACACGCTGTAAGACGGGCGTTCTGCTTCACGGATGGTTTCCTGTTAAATTTCAGTGAGAGTACATTCCTAGATGAGCAAAAAAATATAATGCTTCCTTCTACGTATATCTTGAGAAAGGACCATGATGATAAAATTAAAGAGATTCCAGCCCAAATGGAGGCTTACCGCTAGTCTCCCCGCGAACTGTTCGCGCCTTGAACACGAGAGGGGGAAAGTGACAGTCAGACACAAAGCAGCCTCCACCACACACCGCAAGGTGGCTTCCAGAGTACAGATTGTAGATGCAGACAAGCATGCAGGTTCAGGTTTCTCAGCATTTCTGTGGTACTCTCCCACAGACAAACGTGTGACCAATCGTGCTTGCCCCTCTTCGTATACACTCCATATCCGCTGTTAGGCCCATTCGGTGGCGGTGGTGGTTAGTGTTTAACGTCCCGTCGACAACGAGGTCATTAGAGACGGAGCGCAAGCTCGGGTTAGGGAAGGATATCGGCCGTGCCCTTTCAAAGGAACCATCCCGGCATTTGCCTGAAACGATTTAGGGAAATCACGGAAAACCTAAATCAGGATGGCCGGAGACGGGATTGAACCGTCGTCCTCCCGAATGCGAGTCCAGTGTGCTAACCACTGCGCCACCTCGCTCGGTGCGGCCCATTCGGAATTGGTCCCACACATATGAGCCGTATTCTAGGGTTGGATTTAAAAACAGGCACCATCGAATGACCAAAAGTTGTTAAAAGAATATCTATTCAAAGACAACGAGTTTCGATCAAGAGACCATTTCAGCTAGCAGCTAAATACTGCGTAAAGCGAATAGAGGTTTCTTGGCGTCCATCACATTTCTGTTTTTCATGCAACGTCTGCTACAGACAAATGCAGTTTTCAACAATGAAGAATTCTAAAAATTGACAGTAGACCGCAATGTTCAGCCCATGCCTGGACAAAATTTTCAGAAAGTATTCTCGGAAACATGGCACGACTCTTTTGGAAACAATCTCGTTTGTAGAATGACTGCATTTTCCCATTATCCGAGCAACGAATGACTTGCTTTACCCACGACCGAGCCTGTGTGATAATTACATTTCACAGCCACTCAAATTACTACTCCCAGGTGTTTCTATGAATTGACGAATCGCAGTTGTGATTGATACATCATTTAAATAACCGTGTTTTGCGTTTTGTGAACATTTAAATCAAGTTTCAAACTTTGAACTAGTTTCAAATCTTATCAGGATCTGCCTAAACGTGAAGCCTTTTGAAGAGTTACAGTAAATCATTTCGGTGTCACATGGAATACTATGATCTCTGTAGAAAATGTAGATAGGTGTTTTGTCAGATTCTGGTATCTTCACATTTTAGAGTTGAGCTGGGCGGATGAGAGTATGTCCGTTCATTATTTAATAACAACCACTGATGTGAAGAAATCGGTGTATACAATTATTATTGTCCTGCGACACTTAATATTGTACAGAACACTAAGGAGTTTAGGTTTCCTGTGGGACCGTTAAAAGAGGTAAGTGAAAACTGATTAATTCCTGTCTGACTTGGACTGTGTCAAAATGGCTTGAGTGATACATAAGAATTTAGTGAGTCAAATTGTCACCATTTTCAAGAGTTTGCAGTCCTAACTTTCCGATTTCACGGTCAGAACATACAAGAAATAATAGCGTTCTCCAGGTCAGCTCATCAGAGGAGCCCTCTACCGCCTGTATACCGATCTAAAGCGAGACAGATTTTTTTTTCTGGATCGTAGAACTAACCATTATCGTAAAATATAGCACAAGAAATTACTCGTTCGTACCTTTCTCACTAGTGTAAATCCATTTTGTGTGTGACAGTTAACGATTCCTCCGAGAACCATTGTATTGTATTGAATGGAACTGGTAACCTAGAAACGACGGAGAGGCTTCGTCCCCACCGTAGCCCTCAGTGATTCACAACCCCACAGAAGGCTACAGCAGTCCACCAGAGTCCCCCCTCCCCGCCGCCGCCGCCACACACCGAACCCAGGATTATTGTGCACGGTTCGGCCACCACTGGACCTCCCGGGAACGGTTCACACCAGACGAGTTTAACCATAATGTTTGCGTGGTAGAGTAATTTTGGTGTACTCGTACGTGGAGAAAGTGTTTGCGCAGAAATCGCCGACATAGCGTAACTGAGGCGGAATAACGGGAACCAGCCCGAATTCACCCCACAGACTGGCCAGCACACCGGGCGGAATTGTGCCGGGGATCGGCACGCCTTCCCGCCTGGAAAGCAGCGCGTTAGACCGCAAGGCTACCAGTACGGGCACCGAGAACCATACTCGGATTGCATGCGTATCTGATTTTCAAAAGTATTAAAGTATTTCTCATCCACTAAGCACTCAACAGTTTTTCTATCCTCGTAATTATACACAAGTCACAAACAGGGATATTTCGCATTAATTACAGATAACTCTGTCATATTAGAAAATGAGGCAGCTTTTAATATTCCATGGCAGGTCATCAATATTTCGAAAGCCATGCTGGTTGGCATCCAGAACGTTTTTCTGTTCGAGATACCTCACCATAGATTTAGCGGTCACTTTTACCACCTTATCCCTCTAAGAATAATCCGAACTGAAGTAGTGCACATCTGTTGTATTCCAAAGTTTCTGCTCTGCCAGAAGAAAGAAGTTTCCACACTTTTTGACAATAAACGTGAAGTACCCACACGGGCAAACTGAATGAAACTTCGCTGTTTGACAAGGTTTGCGATGCCATTTCTGCGATTACGAAATTTACAAAGAAGCCAGCAGTATGAACCCACTCATCAGTATGAAGTTGCACCCCCTAGAGCTGGATGCAAGTACTAATTAGGTTGGGAACGGCGTAATAGACCCTCTGTATCCTCTCCTGAGTTAAGTCGTCCCACAACTGTTGTAACAGCTTCATGACTTCCTGGCTTCCGGCACTGGGACCGAGATGACGTCCGAGCTGGACCCACACGTGTTCCATTGGGGCAAATCTTGGGATCTTTCACTTGACGGCACTACCTCAACATCACTCAGACGAGTCATATAGGCGCTGCAGTGTGTATTCGCGTAATCTCCTGTTGACAAGCGGCACCACGGTACATGAGAGGTAACAAGCAAGGGAGTAGGCCACCTGTGACGTGTGATCTGCAGTCAAACCGGATGGCTCCCCACATCATGACGGCACCAGTAACAGCGCTGTGCCTTCCCAAAACTTTACATGAAAAGCACCTCTCCCCATGTCGTTGGAGTACTCGCTGATGACGGGTAGTACAAAACCGCGATTCACCGCTAAACGCGACAAGACGCCTTGCATCAGCAAACCATGTTTCCCGGTCACGGTACCATTTCAAGTGCAGTCCTTTTGCGTTACGACGACAATTCCTTAGTGTGACTGCTGCAAATCTCAGACCCCTGGTGAGGGATAATGTTCAGGGAGTCCACTGCCTGTTCTCGGACGGCAGGCGTAGATGTGAAGGGGCTACGACTTGCTTGGTTCACAGTGCGGTGGTCCTCCCCTGTCGTGGACAAACATGGCTGACCGAAGACTTGATGACAAGTATGTCGATCCACACGCTCTCACGTAGTAGGACATGGGGCCGCTGTCAAGTCCGAATGCCCTGAAAATCGAGATATTGCACGATTTGGACAGCAGGCTAAATGGAAACCCACTATGAGGGACCTCTAAAATTCTGTCAGGTACTTATAACGATGTCTCACACGAGTACGCAGCGCCTCTGTGTCACTCAACATCTGACGGTTTAATTTTTTTTCACCCATCAAGTCTGGTAAAAACATTAATTGTAACAGTAGCAATGCACTCTGGTAGCCATTCAATCTGTCACAGTGAACTGCAATTGCAATCATTTAGAAAATTGTTAAGGTTTTTGTGGCTACTTGTTGACAAACTATTGGCTTCTGTCTCGGGTACTTCGGCCAACGTTCATCTAATGATTTTAGTAAAATCAATAGATGAACGTCGACCGAACAACCCGAGACAGAAGCCAATAAGCAGTTTATCTAATCATTTACATACCAGCCGATGATGTATACGTACAATGAAGCGCCAAAGAAACTGGTATAGGCATACGTATTCAAATACAGAGATATGTAAACAGGCAGAATACGGCGCTGCTTTCGGCAACGCCTATATAAGACAACAGGTGTCTGGCGCAGTTGTTAGATCGGGTTACTGCTGCTACAATGGCAGGTTATGAATATTTAAGTGAGTTTCACCGTGGTGTCACGAGTGGCGCATGAGCGATGGAACACAACATCTCAGAGGTAGCGATGAAGTGGGGATTTTCCGGTGCGGACATTTCACGAGTGTACCGTGAATGTCAGGAATCCGGTGAAACATCAAATCTCCGACATCGCTGCGGGCAGAAAAAGTGTTGCAAGAACGGGTACAACGAAGACTGAAGAGAACCTTTAAACGTGACAAAAGTGCAACCCTTCCGCAAATTGCTGCAGATTTCAATGCTGGGCCATCAACACGTTTCAGCGTGCCAGCCATACAACGAATCATTGGTCTAAATGGGCTTTCGGAGCAGAAGGCCCACTCATGTACCCTTGATGACTGCACGACACAACGTTTTACGCCTCGCCTCGGCCCGTCAACACCGACATTGGACTGCTGATGACAGGAAATATGTTGCCTGGTCGGACGAGTCTCGTTTCACATTGTATCGAGTGTACGGGTATGGAGACAACCTCATGAATCCATGGACCCTGCATGTCAGCAGCGGATTGTTCAAGCTGGTGGAGGCTCTGTGATGGTGTGGAGCGTGTGTGTCAGGTGACACGTACGTAAGCATCCTGTCAGATCACCTACATCCATTCATGTCCATTGTGCATTTCGACGGACTTGGGCAACTCCAGCAGGACAATGCGACACCCCGCACGTCCAGAAGTGCTACAGAGTGGTTCCAGAAACACAAGTTTAAAAATTTCCGCTGGACACCAAACTCCCGAGATACGAACAGCATTGAGCATATCTGGGATGCCTTGCAATGTGCTGTTCAGAAGACGTCTCCACCCCCTCGTACTCTTCCGCATTTATGGACAACCCTGCAGGATTCATGGTTTCAATTCCCTTCAGCACTACTTCAGACATTAGTCGAGTCCCTGCCACGTCGTGTTGCGGTACTTCTGCGTGCAGAAGTGCTAGCAGAGGCCCTACACGATATTAGGCAGTTGTACCAGTCTCTTTGGTTCATCATTGTATATATACAAAGCTGCATTGACATACGACCCTGTATTGTGGGTGATTCACTTTTCTTGTCAGGTATCGTATAATAAAATTTTCATTCCTATGCTACACGTTTTTCTCAAGCAGATTAACAGAATCGTTTTGCTTGCGACTGGGTGTGATGGTGATTTGGTTGTGAAAGTCATAAATGGAGGTGGCGTGTCACTGTTGCCCACTCCCCTTATTGTATTTTATTATTTATTTTGTTATCGATCTTCTGACTGATTTGAAGTGGTCCACTACGAATTTCTCTCCCAACCTATGTCATTAGTTATTTGCTGGATGTATTCCAATATCTGTCTACCTCTATAGTTTTTACCCTCTACAGGTTCCTCTAGTACCATGAGAGTTATTCCCTAATGTCTTTACACGTGTTCTGCCATCCTCTCCTATCTTCTTGTCAGTGGTTAACATATACTTCTTTCCTCTCCTCGTTGGTTCTGCGGAAAAAATCCACATTACATAAGTTATAAGTCCACCTAACTTTTAATAGTCTTCCGTAGCATCACATCTCAAATTTTTCGCTTCTCCTCCTATTCGGTTTTCCCCACAGTCTATGTCTCACTATCATACAATGTTGTGCACCGAACGTACGTTCCCGAAAATTTGCAGCTAAAATTAGGGCCTATATTTTACACTAGTGCTAGTTTGCCTTTTATATCCTCGCTTCTCCGTTTGTCATCGGTTATTTTGCTGACTAGGTAGCAGAATTCCTTAACTTCATCTACTTCGTGATCGACAATCCGGATGTTAAGTTTCTCGATGTTCTCATTTCTGCTATTTCTCTTTAGTTTCGTCTTTCTTCGATTTATTCTCAGTCCATATTCTGTAGTTACTAGACAGTTCATTCCATTCAAGGTATCCTGTAATTTTTCTTCACAGTCATTCAGGACAGCAATGTCGTTAGCGAATCTTATCGTTGGTAACCATTCAGCTTGTATTTCAATCCCATTCCTGAAGTTTTCTTTTATTTCCTTCATTTCTTCTTCGATGTAAAAAATGAACAGCAGGGTGGAAAATTGCATCATTATTTTACACCCCTTTAATTTCCTCTCCACTCTTGTATATATTATACATTACTCCTCTTTCCCTACAGCTTGCTCATATATTTCTTAGAATTTCGAACATCTTGCATCGGTTGCTACTGTCGAACGCTTTTTCCAGGACGACAGATAATATGAAGGTAGCTTGATTTTTCTTTAGCCTTGCCTCCATTATCAGCCGAGACGTCAGAACTACCTCTATGGTGCCTGACCGCCATCTAAAGCATACTCAATTTTCTTTTCGCTTCTTCCGTTTATTATTCTTGGCAGCAACGTTGATGCATGAACTCTTAAGCTTATTTTGCGATAATTCTCGCACTTTCCAGCTCTTTCAACCTCGAAATTGTGTGGATGATGCTGTTTCAAAGTCAGATGGTATATCGCCAGACTCACATAGCTACACATCAACGTGAATAGTCGTTTTGTTGCCACTTGCCCCCGATGATTTCAGAAATTCTGATGGGATGTTTTCTATTCCTTCGTCCTTAATTGATCTTAAGTCTTTCAGAGCTCTTTCAAATTCTATTACTATATCCCCTATCTCTTCTGTATCAACTCCTTTTTCTTATTCTATCCCGTCATCAGACAAGTCTTCTCCCTTATAGAGGCCTTCAATTTATTCTTTCCATCCATCTGCACTGTATTTAACTGGAATTAGCATTGTACTCTTAATGTTACCACCCTTTCTTTCGGTTTTACCGAAGGCTGTTTTAACTTTTCTATAGGTTGAATCAGTCCTTCCGACAATCTTTTCTTTTCCTATTTATTAACCTTTTTCATGCAGCCATTTCACCTTAGCTTCCCTGCACTTACTGTTATTCACTCCTAAGTGATTTTTATTTCTTTATTCATGAATTTCGCTGAATATTTTTGTATTTGTTTCTTTCATAGATCAACTGAAGTACTGCTCCAGTTACCTACTGTTCCTTTGCAGTTGTCTTCTTTGTACCTGTGATTTTCTTTCCAACTTCTGTGACTGTTGTTCAACTGAACTGTCTACGAGCTGTTCCTTATCGCACTGTCTATAGCATTAGAGAACTTCAAGCGTACCTCTCCATTCCTTAATATCTCCGTATACCACTTTTTGCGCATTGATTCTTCCAGACTAGTCTCTTACACTTCAACCTACTCTTCATCATTACTAAATTGTGATCTGAGTCTATATCTACCCCTGGGTACACCTTACAAACCAGTATCTTATTTCGGAATCTCTGGCTGACTATAATTTGATCTAACTGAAATTCCCGTAACTCCCTGCCTTTTCCAAGTGTAACTCCTCCTCTCGCGATTCTTGAAAAGAGTATTCGCTATTACTAGCTAAAATTAGCTTATCTCCTCTCTCTTTCCCATATACTCCTGTAACCCTTTCTGCGACATCTTCCCTTACAACCAACCGCATTCCATCCCCCATGACTATCGCATTTTCATCTCCCTTCACGTACTGAATCACTCCCTCAGTATGTCATACGCTTTCTGTATCTCATCATCTTCAACTTGCAACGTCGGCATGTATACCTAAACTATCGTTGTCGGTGTTGGTTTCCTGTAGATTCTGATCAGAACAACCCTATCTCTGATCTGTTTACAGTAACTCACTCTGTGCCCTACCTTCCTACTCGTAATGAATCGTACTCCAGTTATAACACTTGCTGCCGCTGTTGATATTGCCCTAAATTCATCTGACCCGAAATCCTTGTCACCTTTCCATCCTACTTGTCGGACCAGCACTACATCTAGATTGAGCCTTAACATTTCCATTTTTACAATTTCTAGCTTTTTACAATGTTCGAAGTCTGACAGTCCACGTCCGGACACGTAGAACGTTTTCCTTTCGCTGGTTATTCAACCTTTTTCTCATGGACACCTCCACCTTGGTACTCCCCTCCAGGAGATCCGAATGGGGAACTAGTCCTGAATCTTATGCCAATGGAGAGATCGTTATGACACTTTTTCAATTATAGGTCACATGTCCTGTGGATGCATATTACGTACCTATAATTTTATGGCTTCCATTGGCTTCCGCTTAAATTTTGAATAACAGTCATCAGCAATGGCGGGTACAAGTGGACTCAACTCGCTCAGAAAGGAGAGTGAATACAAAAGTTCACAAGATTAGCTCGCCGTATTCCCGCTGAATATGCAAATGTTTAGAAGTAAATTTCCGCCTTTAAACCATAAATTTCTATTAATTTTTTCACACAGTCATGATTTCCGCTTTATAGCTATTCTCAAGTGCACGCTGAAATGTCATAAAATGTCCCAACTGCCTAAATAGCACTATAGCGACTGATCCGCTAGTATGGAGTATCGTTTCCTTTATGCGTACATTTATATTCAAAAAGTTTTTCGAAGACTGCTGTAAATTAATTATAATATTTAGTATGTATACAGAGAATGTGTTAACAGTTATTGATGTTGAGGTCTTCAGTCGCAGTAATGATTTGATGCAGCTCTCCATGCTCCTCTATCTCGTGCGAGCCTCTTCACCTCCGAATAACTACTACTGCCTACATCCTTCTCAATTTGTTTTCTGTATTCTAGGATTTTTATTGCCCTTCCCTCCACTTCCCCCCAGTACCAAACTGGTGATCCCTTGTTTCCCGAATGTGTCCTGCTAATCGATTCCTTCTTCTAGTCCGGTTGTGCCACAATTTCTAGTCTTCCCAATTCTACTCAGTACCTCCTCAGTAGTTACGCGATCTACCCACTTGATCTTCAACATGCTCCTGTAGCACCATATTGCGAAAGATTCCATTCTTTTTTTCTCTGAACTGTTTATCGTACATTTTCACTTCCATATATGGCTACACTCCAGACAAATACTTTCAGAAGAGACTTCGTAACACTTAAATGTATAATCGCTGTTAGCAAATTTCTCTTCTTTAAAAATTCTTTTCTTGCCATTGCCAATGTACTTTTTACATCCTCTCTAAATCGGTCATCATCAGTTATTTTCCTGCACAAATTCACAAATTGCAAAACTGATAAATTACTTTAAAGTGTGACATTTCCTAACCTAATTCCCGTAGCATAATCTGATTCAGTTCGACTACATCCCGTTACTCTTGCTTTGCTTTTGTTGATTTTCATCTTATATCATCCTTTTAACTCTATATTCATTATGTTCAACTGCTCTTCCAATTCCTTAACTGTCTCTGACAGAATTACAGCGTCATCGGTAAACCTCAAACTTTTTATTTCTTTTCCCTGAACTTTAATTCTCATTCCACATTTTTCTTTGGTTTCGTTTACTGCTTGTTCAATGTAAATACTGACTATCATCGGGGTACACTACAACCCTGTCCCATTCCCTTCTCAACCACTGCTTCCCCTTCATGCCCCTCGACTCTTAAACTGCCGTCTGGATTCTGTACAAGTTGTAAACAGACTTTCGCAGCCTGTATTTTACTCCTGCTACCTTCAGAATTTCAGAGAGAATATTCCAGCCAACACTTTCAAAAGTTTTCTCTAAGTCTATAAATGCTTAAGATACCTTCTACACTACTGGCCATTAAAACTGCTACACCACGAAGATGACGTGCTACAGACGCGAAATTTAACCAACAGGAAGAAGATGCTGTGACATGCAAATTATTAGCTTTTCAGAGCATTCACAAAAGGTTGGCGCCGGTGGCGACACCTACAACGTGCTAACATGAGGAAAGTTTACGATTTCTCATACACAAACAGCAGATGACCGGCGTTGCGTGGTGAAACGTTGTTGTGATGCCTCGTGTAAGGAGGAGAAATGCGTACCATCACGTTTCCGAATTTGATAAAGGTTGCATTGTATGTAGCCTACCGCGGTTGCGGTTTATCGTATCGCGACATTGCTGATCGCGTTGGCCGAGCTCCAATGACTGTTAGCAGAATATGGAATCGGTGGGTTCAGGAGGGTAATATGGAACGCCGTGCTGGATCCCAACTGCCTCGTATCACTAGCAGTCGAGATGACAGGCATCTTATCCGCATGGCTGTAACGGATCGTGCAGCCACGTCTCGATCCCTGAGTCAACAGATGGAGACGTTTCCAAGACAACAACCATCTGCACGAACAGTTCGACGTCGTTTGCAACAGCATGGACTATCAGCTCGGAGATCATGGCTGCGGTCACCCTTGACGCTGCATCACAGACAGGAGCGCCTGCGATTGGGTACTCAACGACGAACCTGGGTGCACGAATGGAAAAACGTCATTTTTTCGGATGAATCGAGGTTCTGTTTACAGCTTCATGATGGTCGCATCCGTGTTTGGCGACATCGCGGTGAACGCACATTGGAAGCGTGTATTCGTCATCGCCATACTGGCGTATCACCCGGCGTGGTTGTATGGGGTGCCACTGGTTACACGTCTCGGTCACCTCTTGTTCGCATTGACGACACTTCGAACAGTGGACGTTAAATTTCAGATGTGTTATGACCCGTGAGTCTATCCTTCATTCTATCCCTGCGAAACCCTACATTTCAGCAAGATAATGAACGACCGCATGTTGCAGGTCCTGTACGGGCCTTTCTGGATACAGAAAATGTTCGACTGCTGCCCTGGCCAGCACATTCTCCAGATCTCTCACCAATTGAAAACGTCTGGTCAATGGAGGCCGAGCAACTGGCTCGTCACAATACGCCAGTCACTACTCTTGATGAACTGTGGTATCGTGTTGAAGCTTCATGGGCACTTGTACCTGCACACGTCATCCAAGCTCTGTTTGACTCAATGCAGAGGCCTATCAAGGCCGGTATTTCCGCCAGACGTGGTTGTTCTGGGTACTGATTTCTCAGGATCTATGCACCCAATTTGCGTTAAAATGTAATCACATGTCAGTTCTAGTATAATATATTTGTCCAATGAATACCCGTTTATCATCTGAATTTCTTCTTTGTGTAGCAATTTTAATGGCCATATGTGTAGAATAAGTCGTAGAATCAGTATCGCCTCGCATGTTCCTACATTTCTTCGGAATCAAAAGTGATCTTCCCCGAGGTCGGCTTCTATCGGTTGTTCCATTCTCCTGTAAATAATTCATGTTAGTATTTTGCAACCACGTCATGGTAAACTGATAATTGGCTAATATTCACACCTGTCAGCAACTGCTTTCTTTGGAAGTGGAATTATTGATTCTTCTTCAAGTCTGAGGATATGTCGCCTGTCTCATACATGTTGCACATCACTTGGAAGAGTTTTGTGAGGGTAGTTTTTCCCAAGACTGACGGAATATCATCTACTCCCGGAGCCTTGTTTAGACCTAGATCTTTCAGAGCTGTGTCAAATTCTGCTTGCAGAATCGTATTTCCAATCTTGTCCTCATTTACGTCCACTTCCTATAATATTGCTTTCAACTTTAAGTATAACTTTGTGTTCCGCCTTACGGCAGGTCTTGTCATGGGGGAAGCCTGGTCAGAGAGGGAAGTGATTCCAGTGGAAGTTTCCCGTTGCCTTCCACTGATGATGATGAAGTGATAGAGGACAACACAACACTCTGTTCCTGAGCGGAGAAAATCTCCGACCCAGCCGGGAATCGAACCCGGACCCCTTGGTGTGACAAGTGGTTCAAATGGCTCTGAGCACTATGGGACTTAACTACTGAGGTCGTCAGTCCCCTAGAACTTAGAACTACTTAAACTTAACTAACCTAAGGACTTCACACACATCCATGCCCGAGGGAGGATTCGAACCTGCGACCGCAGCGGTTGCGCGGTTCCATACTGTAGCGCCTAGAACCGCTCGGCCACTCCGGCCGGCTTGGTGTGACAGACCGCCGCGCTGACCACTCAGCTATCGGGCGGACTGTTTAAGTATGGAACCTCTATATACACTCCTTCGACCTTTCAGCTTTCCCTTCTTTGCTTTGTAACAATGATGTTGACACGTACGTACTTTCGGAGCGTTATTGAGTCTCTAACGACTGTACCAGATAACATGAAGCGAGGATAAACTACATTCTGTAAATGGTGATTAATTATTAAAATATATTAAAGTAATGAATGACAAGCTACACAACTCGTCGTTAGCTCATAAACGTATGCTGCCATAACCAAATAAATCCAGAAATAGCTCTCTTCTTTTGTCGCAGATATTTGACAGTGATGATGCATGTGCCTAGTTTTCCTCTGCCGCAGCACACACGTTTTCTCACGGCGGAAGTGGAATAAACAAGAATACAACCATTTTGTTTACTTTTACGAAATTTGTATGTTTTCCGCCTTAAGTGTGGACTATAGCGCGGAACACATTCTAGATACCTTTCCCCTGAAATGGAACACATTTGCAGTTGTGTACACACTATGAGTTAATTTTCGTCTTAGAATTTCCAGTCTGATAAAATATAGCTTTATTAAAGGCCACCTGATCCCAAAAGTCGACCATTTGGTCTGGTCAGTGTTACTTTACGTCTGCAAGATTGTACACTCAACGCGGAACTCCAGCAGAAACGAAGCAAACCCATTAGCAATGGCGTAACAGCGACGCCTTGATTTGTGAGGTATGCAACCCACGCACTAGAATCGCACTCGATCCTTTTTTTATCTACTCTCGTATAGAAGCAGCGGAAGAGCTTATCGTCTGAGTCCGCCGGACGGTCTTCTGTAGGTCGAGATATATAGTACGACAACCCACGACTAAAACCATGTCTTCTCGTTTTAGAGCCAAAAGCGTACAAAATCGTTATGGCAGAAGATCACGAAGTCGACTAGATGGGCAGTAACGATCAAAAATGTCACAGTTCCACGAGGGTTCACTTGTGCTGTGCGAAAGAAACGGCGAATTGTATTATCGAATGTGTGCGATGTTATAAATGCACATAAATTCTCTCATTATATTACGAAAATGTTTGTTTTCAGACATTTTCGATGTCACCTATACTTCTAAAAATGAAAAGAACATTCCTGCATATGGTACCCTCCTATGTTGAGTCACATTAGGAAACGGCGTAGATCATCACGAAAAAAAAATCCATATTAATCTTGACATGTGCTATGAATATTGGATTGAAAATGGTTCTGTTGTTCGAACAGTTAATGAAGATCTAATTTGTGAAGAATACGAGGAGGCAGATACGAAGAGTGTTTACCATGTTTGTCAAATTCCTTAACGAGGTCGAGTGCCTGTTCAGTATTCAACACTAATATTTTAACTATAATGATTGGGAACATGGAACTTGTAAAAAGTTTCGTGAAGATTTGGATGGGTGTTGGCGTTGTTAATTCCGGTCACCACATTGATGTTTCAGTTTGTCTGTATGAAACAATGACATAAAAAACACCATCCGAATAGGTCCTGAAGGCCCAACAGTACCGACCGGCCGCGGTGTCATCCTCAGCCATTAGGCATCACAGGATGCGGACATTTAGGGCACGTGGTGAGCGCACCGCTCTCCCGGCCTTCGTAAGTTTTCGTGACCGGTGTCGCTACTTCCCACTCGAGTAGCACCTCAGTGGGCATCACAGAAGCTGAGTGCACCCTTCTTGCCAACGGCACTCGGCAGACGCACACGATGACCCATCCACGTGCTAGGCAAGCCTGACAGCGCTTAACTTTGCTGATCGTACGGGATTCGGTGTTACAACTTCGCCAAGCCCGTTGACTCGAACAATGAGGTGACCACTAGCAAACTCTTTACCTGCTTTTTATGATATGATCAGCTGCGATTACAATCGCGCATTCTTACCCAATGGAAAAGTACGGCCACTGAGAATGATGAATAATCCTACACGCTACCACAAGGCTTTCGCAGATTTATGAAGATGTACTTCTGACACTTGGATTATATTGCACGTCTTAAAAGAATTCACGTGCAGATTATATAACTAAAACTGTCAGTGCTATCGATTTTGTTAGATTAACTATTTTTACACAAACATATAAAATGAAAAGTGAACATTCTTTTACAGCTGTAAATCTAGGTTTATCTAATTTTGACGTCTGCATTCTATCGCTGTATAAAACAGAATTGAAAAAGCATTAAAATATATTTCGAAAATATAGAGTAACGCTCGAACGAAAAATCTAACATATCTAAGCCCCACAGATTTCTGATGATATGACAACGAGGGACTTGACGAGTTTTCGTGACTCTGAGGTGGTCAATTATCAGAAATGAGTGACGCTACTTTAAACGAACAACCAACAATGACATAAGGTATAGCTGACATGAATTCCACTGTAAGATCTGTATAAATAAATGAGTGATTCAAACTAATCATATTTGCTTTCCAAACGAAGACATTGGCGAAATTGGTGATTTTGATGGTGACGATAATGTTATTGAGTCCGACAGTGATTAAAAACGTTCATGCTTCTCTATTTAAATATACTGTATTTTTCAAGCGTTATATCACTTTTTTGTGCAGTTTATTTAAAAAAATTCTTCAGTGTAATAGTTTCGAGTAAGGTCTTTGTTAATCATATCAGAATTTTAGTGTGGCAGCTTATTCATTGGCTTTCATGCGTCGCAGTACGATCTTGTAATGATTTTTGAGCAACGAAAAGTTGTCTGATTAGTAAGGTGTTGCTCTAAATTTGTTTGATATGAATTTCTTCTCCACCTGGCCTGCTTATTTTGTCATAACCAACAGTTTTCTGACGTAGTGCTTTGTTACCGATCAGTAAAATTTTTGAACGTCGGCATAACGGTCTGAAAAGGAAAATTGTTCATTTTTTTTTTCTGAAAAGCTTCTTATGCACCTTAACTAAAGCAAATCTGATATTAAACCGAATTTTCAGATGGTTGGCTATGATTTCGATTTCTAGTATATTTTGTATTTTGCCATTGGTTCTCCAGGTTTGCGCTACGCTACAGGCGTCTGAAAAACGTGCTTTCGGTGTCTTACAGCTGTCATTCAACTTCATTCCAACAGTCAGTCGTACGCCGTTTTTGAAAATGTTGTTAGATTAGAAGTGAAGGAAAAAATTCTGAAATTGGTAGTTTTTGATTAGGGTAATCGATTCTATTGATTTTATATAGTTTCGGCTGTATTACTATAGTGTGCGTGTGTGTGGTTTGGGGATCTTATGGGCGCCCAACGGCGAGGTTCCCAGCACCCTAACAATGATTAAAATAAACGAATACGGATAAAAACGAAAACTGTCTTACACGCATGTACACGAAATGACTACACATAAGTTACAGATTTTGGTTGTGGGCTCCCGTACTACTACGGCGTGTCAGAAACGATTGATTGTGAATTTAGGGGTGACCCAAAGAAAATAAACTCATTCCTCCACATGTTCGTTCAGTAAGCGTGAGACTGTAACAGAAATGCCCGTCCAACTCCCTAGGCAAATGCTACAAAATAATTAGGATAACACACTCAGTCTCCTGAAAGAAGAAAATCTCCTACCGGGCCAGGAATCTAACCCAGGACCCAGTGACCTATAGGCACGAACTGCTGTCAGTGGGGAAATGATAGAAATGTACAAAATACAAGTCGACGTACGCAAACAAATATGATTTTAGAAAAATATAAGTCCACAATGGCCGAAGGGCTAACAAATAACTCCCTTATGATATAACTGACATTCATGTCATTGCAACGGAGGCCTTTAATCGAACTGCAATGATTAAAAGACAGTAGTGCGTAGTTCTCTAAATACAAAAATAATCATTTAATGAACGGCCGCCTCAGTTGTTGGTATGTACTTTATGTAATTCCAAGTGGAATATACAGTTGTGGAATAACAACATCCTCCAACGATGGAGAAAATATTAAAATACTGTACGGTGAAATTTCACCTGTACATTTATCAAACAACAGAGTCATTCAGACGTGCGTTCTGGAGCTTGAAGTAGTGAAGAGTTTGTTTTGTCAGCGTCAAGGCGCTCAATTTGTCTAATCTCAGTCCTTGTTCTTTTCTGTTCAGTCTTTTTTTTCAATTTCTACTTCTTTTCCCGCACTGTCTTAGAAATGACTTCATCTTAACATAGCCATAGCATCGCAGGAACGACTTTGTTGGGTTCCCTGCTGCCAGTGCACGATCTGCTACTGGAAATTTATCCGAATTTTTCATAAAGTAAGTTGGTGTGACGCCGAGATCATGGAAAGCGGTCTGATGAAATCAAGACCCCTCACTGGGTGGGTATGTATATCGGTTCGGCTTGCTGAGGTTGTTTAAGTCTGCAGCTTCTGATGATGTCTCCACCATTAGGAGACGAAACGTTAGGCGCAGAAGTATGCTGTCAACTATGACCCATAGGCCATGAAACAGAGTTCACCAACTACATAACTCATGGCCATTATTGTATTATTTGAATAATTTCGTATAAAGGAATTCAAGTAACGTACTTACAAAACGTGACCACAAAATTTAAGTCCAGCAAACCCAATAATACATTATTCATTGCAAAATAGCTTGTGAACAAACTCAGATTTAGCGTACCTGATCCTGCTGGCAGTTTGGCAGTTGACACTCGTAGCAAACTGTCGAAGTCGCCAAACGCTCTGGCATATACATTAGCTGTTGCGAAACGCTGTGCGCTATTTCGGATACACTGCAGTGTTTTTAATAATTTACGGATAATGTCTGTTTGATAATGCAGTTAAAAATATAGTGCTATACTAGTTTTCATTCGTTCCTTGTCTTCTCTGATTTGAAGCTTAAGTTCGGCGAATATCTGTGTTTTGTTTACATTCTCGTGTTTTTTACGTCCACCTACAACCTGCAAGTTAGCTGCACAACTAATCGAAAGATAAGTTTTTAGCAATTACTACTTTAAAGCTTGTGCTTGAAGTGTGTGCTAGTGCTTTTTAGCTTACTGTAGAAGAAGCGTCATGCGTGAGAAAGGTGCATGTTGCCCTAAATTAGTTAGCATGGGAAACATGTCAGGATGTGGGTTGATGTTTCACTGCAATGATTGTAGCGGGGAAGTCATTAACGTGTCAACCGAGGCTCTCCCATGGACTTGTAGATCATGTAGTAGAGACAAGGAAATCGTGGTACATAAAGGACACGGGAATAGGTGACAAGTAACAGGCCAAAGGAGAAAACTGTAGAAATCACTCTTCAGATGCAGGTTAGCAATCAGTTTGACTTGTTACCTGAATTAGGAGAAAAGCGTCAACCAATTTTTGCGTAAAGTTGAGAGTAGAAGACTCACAGGAACAACTTTAACGCCAAGTCGTTAGAAAAGTCGGGTAGAAGGAAAATAATCCTGCTGCTAGGCAGCGGTCACGAGAAGGGTATGGGTCAAATGCAACTGGAAAAGTTACGTGTAGAATACCACCCCACAAATATCGTTATACCCAGGGTCAAGCTCAGTTAGGTGACAAAGAACACTGGGCCGTTGGCCAGACATTTTGGTGGAGAGTAACAGGGCGGGGAACAGCGTGGCTAGCAGATTAGGCTATAGTATTGAATGTGACCTGGAGGAAATAGGAACAATAACAGTACAACTCCTGTGGCGTTTCTGGAGGTTTTAGAATGCCATGACAAGTTCTAGATTAAAACGGTTATTACTCATTAAACAAAGAGCTTAGTTGAGTTGATTGCATTTGACTGGAAAATAGTCTCACGCCCATTCTGTGCCTCTGGCTGCAATTGGGAGATGGGGATTCATAACTCACGGTCTGCACGTGAATAGGAGAGAGAATCGTGTAGAAAATGTACGGTGGCACAGAAAAAATCTCTGTGATTACTAGAGTCTGTGGAGAGGTGTGGATAATTCTGAAGTGACAGATGTTCTGCGCCTCCTTCAACATCATATAACCAAGGAGATGAAGAAATTATCAAGAATCATACGAGACTGGCAGCATTTTCGTATACTGTTAACAAGGAAAGAAGAGGAGTTGCTGCATATGAAAAAGCTGGAAATAAAGTCGAGTCTGAGTTGTTACTGTAGAATACCTCTCTGGTAACTGTAACAGTCTACATTCTATCCAGGAAACTTCCAGCTATTTATGACATGCCTAGAGGCATAAATGACTTACCTGTCAGACAAAAAGAAACATTTATCCGTTTGTGGCGCTTTTAATGTACACTGCTTAACAGATACAGGCAGGAAAAATAAACTAGAATTGTAATTTTAGTGTTTCAATTAAATTTCTGTAGTCACTTTTCCAATCGCGTTCTGCAAGATAGTAAAACACTGACTGACAACATTTTACATACATTGCTCAGGTTGAAACAATTAATATGTACTCAATTGTTAAAGATTATCTTATCGCTATGCACAGTTTCAGAAAATAAACAACGTAGCACCTTTCAGCCCTTAGGTAGGTTCCTTTAGAACTAAGTTAAATGACCTGCTAGGGAATGGGGTACATACAGAAAGAGCAGGAAACGTCAAACTCAGTTTATCTCATATCAAATTTACACGCAGTATTTAAAAGTTCTTTTTCTAAAAGCTATACAGTAAACTTATTAATGCAACAAGTGAGACATTGATAGCCAAGGGAATTAAAATCTCATGACAGAGGAAGAGTGACATTTATATCAAAGGCAGAAGAGATCAAGATATATCATTTGCATACCAATAAAAATACTGTGATATTTTAAGGAATGTCATTAAAATGTAAAAAGTAGGCATGTCCAGAGACAAATTAACAATTCATATAGTATGAGATATTGTCACACGGGGGACAAGTAGCTACTCAGTGTGCATTTTCTAAATGTGGCAGCAAAAATAGGATGAAGTTGTTGAGCTGAAAAAGCGAAAAAATATGTCAAAATGTCATTCCACACAACTTTAAGAAATTAGGACTAAAACCAATATCCTTCAGTGAAATTAATGTAATTATAAAATTTAAAAAAACGATACTTCATATGGTGTTTGCAGAACCTTTAACAGAATTCTGAAAAGTTGTTTTAACTTAATAAATAATGTTCTATGGAATCAAATGTAATGCATTAGTGACATAAGGTATTTTACAGACAGATTAATTGTTAAATCTCTTCATAAGAAAGGCGACAAGGAAGATTGAAAGAGTTATAGTCCAATTTCCTAAGTGACACGTTTTTCATTTTTAAAACTATTCGAAAATTTAATGTAGTCATAAGTAGCCTCACACCTTCCATTTAACATTCAACAAGCAGAGCTGGTATATCTGCAGATGATGCTAGTGCTATAATAAATCCCATTAGAGAGAAAACCACAGAAGAGATTGTTAATGATATTTTTCAAGGAATTATTAAGTGGTTCTAATCACGATTTGAGAAGAACAGTAACGTCCATACTTACAAAGCTAGAGAAAAAATGACCTTTATTAACTATTATTGAAGCTGTCAGTAGTTCACAAAGAAGTTCAGTATGCAGCAACAAGTATTTTTGATCATTTGCCCAATAATAAAAAACTCTGGTGGGCAGCAGAACAACTTTCTTTCCAATCTAAAAATCATTTATCCTGGACACCTTTCTATTCCATATAAAAAATTCTATTTACAAACTGATAACCGCAAAAAAATGTTTTTATGTGTAGCTGTATGGGTAGGATTAAAAATAAAGCGTTCATTAATGTAAACACTAATGGGATAACATTGCCTGTAAACTGACTCCTTCCACATCATTTCAATGAAGGAGTCATTCAAGCGAGGTATGGAACATGCAACTAATTACCTAATTGACTTGGAATCAGAAACAAATGAAAGATGGGAAGTCATGCATTTTCATCCCATCCGTTCGACGCTTCGAATTTAGGACTTTCCATTGAAACACGTATGTATTCAGTAGCAGCGATGGCGAGGTATGACAGAATCTCTGACCAGAGAGTTATTTATCGTGGCTTGTCTGCGCTTGACCGCGCGAGAGGGCAGTTGTTGTACGTAGCGAGTCGCGAGAGCATGCAGCTGCGAGTTGTACTCAGTCGGAAATTGTGTGTGAGGAGTCTGCCGGCGTCGACATGGGTCTCTGGTCACGATTCAGGACGACGTATATTGTTAAATAAGGTAATGAAGCAGCATTGCGCACATCTGATAATGTAATGTTATGTTAATTGTAATTAATTTGTTCAAGAAATGCCCCAATAATAATTTTGTTTTCAAAACAATCGTTTTTTTTAAAAAAAATAATCATTCCAATTGAAACAATATTTCCTATGCTTTTCCTCCCAGAATCAATTTATCAGACTAATTATTGCACAGGGCCTAAGGTCAGCGCAGCTGCCCTTATAAAATTTATCAGGTTGATCTTAACGTTGATTTTGTGGGGACTTAATAACATTTTTGCACATTTTTATTATCATTGAGTTTTAGTACTGTGGGAAGCTAACATTTGGCTCTATTTGCATTTTCATTCAATTCATATCATTTAAAAATAATTACAGGGAGGTTACACTTAGCACGATGTCTATTCTCATTTAAATATTTTCTTTTATTTTTGCGGGGAGGTTACACTTGGCGACATCCGGACCAGGATCGTATTTCTTTGAGAATCTTCTGAAAAGTAGTCAGATATCTGCTCTTATTTACTTAATACAATTATCATTTGCGCAACGCTTTTACTAATTTTGTGACTTTCTTTCCTCAGATCATCGGCAATTCGTTGCTCTGTTGTATTTGTGTTTGTTGCTTTTTGTATTGTCTTTGTTTCATTTGTGAATAATTGTGACTTGTGTAAAAATGCCGCGAAAGACTATTAATAGTGCATCGCGAGGTATAATGAGTGAAATGGTCGACTTAAACAACTTCACTGATAGTACTTGTGACACACAGTGTATTGATGACAATCCTCCGTTTACTGACAATCAGTACGTACCAACCACTAATGTTAATTTTGATCTTTGTGCTGAGCAGACGAATTCAATTGTGTCCTCTGTTAATTTGACGACAATTGATGACGCGGGGAGTACTGTTGCAATGAGCGCTGCCCAGCTCAATACAACCGGTTCGCTAAATTCACGTGACGAGCAGACAAATTTTTCTAATGAAAATGAACAGGATACTCAAAGTAGGACGGATTTATTTAATTCCGAAATAGTGACTGACAGTGTACATCCGACTGGCAAACCTTTTTGTAGATTACAGAATGATCTAATGGATACACAAAACGTGACAATTGCAGATACACCATTAAACAGCACCGCGAATAGAGTTGCTAATTTTGGGTCGGATCAAATTGTGGCACTGTTGCAACAAATGAATAAACAACTTAGTGAAAAACTAGATAACAATTCTAAACAACACAATGAAGATCTCAAACAACTTAGGGAAGATTTCAAACAACAGAGTGAAGATAACAAACAATTTAAGGAAAATTTCAAACAACTTAGTGAGCAGAACAAACAGTTAAATGAAAAATTAGACAACAATTCCAGAAAGCTTAGTGAATAGATTAGAGCCGTTGCCGTACAGTGTCATGATATTAAGGAACAATTATGCGAGGAAATTGAGGCTAGTGCTAGGAAAAGTAGCGAAGAAATTAGAGCTGTCGCTCAAGAATTAAGGGATATGCAAACAGCTACAACAGAAACGCTTAGAGAGGAAATTAGTACAGTCGGTAAACAATGCTCTGAAAAAGCTACACAATTACGTGACGAGTTTAAATTAATGACAGCAGAAGTTTCACGCACAATGGACGCAAAGATAGACGTGAAATTCGAACAACAGAACACTCAAATTGACGAGCGTTTTAATCACCACATACAAAACAGTGATACGCGTTTCCGCAAATTTATTCAGGATCAAAATAATGTAAAACGTCAAGTCATGGAAACAACCACTGCTCAGAGACAAGAAGACAAACGTAAAATGTTTGCGAAGGCAAAAACATATGTAGACAACAATATTGCTACAGTTTCGGACAAAATTAATACCATCGAACAGTTGAACACCGAATTACGTGATGAGATTTCTGACCTTAAATCAAAAACAGATACACACTCAGTAGATTTTCAAAGAGTGACCGACAGACTCGAACAATTAGAACTAACACAGGATTCTGATGTCGTCAAAGCTGACGTTAAAAAATTGAACGAAACCACACGTAAATTACAAAAACAGATTAATGCTTCTGACACTAAGAACGATGATCAGGTAAAAATACTGACTGAAAAATGTAATGAATTGGCCAGTCGTATTGACAGCATATCAGACGATACTGCACCAATTTCGTTTAACCAAACACCTGAATTCCAAAATTTACAGCAGACAATCAATGAGATCGATTCATCTAACAATACATTACGTAGAAAGTTGTCAAGTTTACAGCAAGAAGTAACAGAGATGAAAAATATTTCAGTTAATAACACATCACAGCAGACGCCACTTTGCGAACATTTGTCAGACTCACACAGTGCGTATAATTTGGGTAATCTACAGAGAGTACGTGACTTAGATTCCGAACAGACACAGACAAATAGATTCTCTTACAATCGTGGACCTGTTCCATCATACAGAGACGATAATTTTGACTACAAGCATTTTCTGTCAGTGAGAAAATTTAAAGTGTTTAAAAATGACAGAACACAGATTCACCCACTAGATTGGATACAACAATTTAGCTTTGCTTTTCCACCGACTTGGCCCGTGACACATAAACTTGAATTTATTTGTAGTTTTTTGGAAGGCGAACCGGCAACTCGTATGAGACCGATCGCGAGACAATGTTATTCGGTAGAAGAGTTTCAGAATGCTTTTCTGTCAGCGTATTGGTCGAAGACGACACAGTGCAGAGTTAAAGATCAGCTAATTAGTTTACCGAATTATGAGAACTCGAATTTTCCCAGTGTCACGCAATTTTTTGAGCACATGGTGCAACAAAACCAGTACTTAAGTGAACCATATAGTGAATCTGCTCTCATTCAATTATGTATTTCTAAATTGCCACAATCATTAAGAGTGTCACTTTTAACGGGTCAGCAAAAAGAAAATATCTTGGCATTCAGGGATCTGTTACAGCTTTTGGAAGTGCAGCAATCAGAGTATTCCTTCGTAAACAAAAATTTTTCATATAACAACCAAGGCCAACAAACTTACAGTAATTACGGTCAACCACGTAATTTCAATAGCAAAGGTAACAGACGCTTTAGGAACGACAACCACCAGAACTTTAATAGCAGACAAAATTTTGATTATCAATATCGAGAAAATTATCAGCAAGAAGAACCACATTTTTGTAACAATAGACGTTTTTCTCCGCAACAGCATCAAAGGCAGCCGGATAGCATACCTAACCAACAATGCAGTGTGCAAGGTCAACCAAACCTTAATGTTTCGCCGCGTGCACGTATATGCTCAGCTACAACAAATAGTAACGCACGCCAGCAAGGAAATAACTACGTGCAGAAAACACAGTATTTCAGTTCCTATCGTAATGCACCGTATAAGAATGACTATTACTGCAGACGTAAAAATAACGAGCACAATTTTCAGCGTACATCTAATAACAGTCGGTCTTACCAACAGCAAAATTATTCACAAGAACATATTCTCATGAATGAACCCGACAGTAGGTATCATCCAGAACGTAATACGTCTGGAAGAAATAACAGAACGGTTCAAATAGTCGAAATGCCACAACATCTTCCAGAAAATAATAACACGTCAGATAGAATCTGACTAGATACTGTACAGGTTGCAACTTCCAGTAACACAAGCACTACTTTAGACACGCAGAATGTTGTTCACGAAAATGTTATTACTTTTGACGACATCCGAAACATTCTTTTACAGGAAAGACCAGTTGTTCAGAAAACCATTTCACATCCTATCATCGAAATTAAAATTGGTTCATCGAAATTTTCAGCAGTAATCGATTCTGGATCACCTATGTCTGTTATAAATGAGGAGACTTTCAACGAATGTAACAAAGAGAATACCTATCCTACATTACCATTAGGCAATATTAAAGTAAAAGGAGCAGTATCGAGTAAAGGAGTAGACGTTAAATTACAGACACATTTATCATTTTGTATTGCAGGTCACACTTTTCACTCAAATTTTTGGATTATTCCTTTATTGACAACAGACGTTATTCTAGGTACGAATTTTCTGGTACAACACGACGCAGTTATTGGTTTTCAAAATTCGTATTTAATGCTAAAGGATGAAAATGTACAATTGGCTTTAGAATTTCAGCACTCTTTATCTGCGGAAGAACAGACAATTAATCGCACAGAGGTCATTTCCGTATCACGTAGCATAGACTGTGATTCCACATTGTTCACAGATACGTACGTACATAACTACACACTCCAGATGAAGCTGACTACGACGTAATGCAGATGATTTCTGATAAAGTTAATCAAAGCAGTGCAAATACAGACGACGAAAGCACGCAACTACACAAAAATCTTTTACAGCAAGCTTCAGTTTTCGACAACATTCCTGGTACTATGTCCGGATTTATGTGTGAATTTCAAGTCAAACAGCACGACACATTTAAAGCCAAGCATTATCCCATTCCGTATATTCATAGAGAACAGGTTAAGAAAGAATTGCAGGATACGCTTGACCAAGGAATTATTGAACCAGCAGTTAGTCCGTACATAAACCCGCTACATATTGTTAAGAAAAAAGATGGCTCACTTCACCTCGTACTTGATTCACGTCACATCAATGACATTATTATTAATGAAACCGATCGACCACAGACATTAGATGAACTTCTACAGAAATTTCACGGTACTGCTATTTATTCTACACTAGATTTGAAATCGGGATTTTGGCAAATTCAGCTTCATCCGAATTACAGAAAGTATACAGCTTTTCTCTGTTTTGGCGACTGTTATCAATTTTGTAAATTACCATTCGGTTTAACTATTTCTTCTGCAGCTTTTATTCGCGGTTTGAATACAATACTTCCGACAGAACTTAAAGACAGAATCACGACGTACGTAGATGACATTCTTATTGCAGAAGCTAACTGGACTGAACACAATCGGATTTTAGAACAACTGTTGCAGACTTTTCATGCACAAGGACTCACAGTTAATCTCAGTAAATCGCACTTTGGCAAAACTTCTATAAAATTTCTTGGACACGTAATTTCAGCAAAAGGCATTGCGCCTGATCCGGAAAAACTTCAAGCTCTACGTGATATTACTGTTCCTACGACAAAAAAAACCACTACGCAGCTTTTTGGGTTTAATTAACTTTTTTCGTAAATTTATTCAACACTCTGCTTTAGACACACCTAGATTATGTCAATTGACAGGTAAAAACACTATTTGGTCCTAGGATAAGCAAGCACATTCTGAATTTGTGAACCTGAAAGAAGCCTTGTTGAATGCTCCACTTTTATCGCACCCAGATCTTACCAGAAATTTTTCCATTGCCACCGACAGTTCTAACACCTCTTTAGGCGTACATATTTTTTAGGAAATTGAAGAAGATGGCTCAACAGTAATTAAAAACATCGCATTTGCAAGTCGCATTCTGTCACCTGCTGAACGAAATTATTCCGTTACAGAACTGGAAACGTTATGTGTTGTATGGGCTTTTACGAGATTTCGGCACTTTCTTTATGGCAGACATACCACCGTTTACACAGACCACAGAGCGATACCATTTTTACTTTCAGCTAAATTTACTCACGACAGGTTAAGCAGATGGAAGCTTTATTTACAAGAATTTAATTTTACAATAGTTCACATTCCCGGCACACAAAATATTGTAGCAGACGCACTATCTCGTTCTCTCAGCAACAATCAGCAAGACATCGCAACTTCTGCAAAGCAAATTTCAGCGTTATGTACATTCAACAAGTTGCATTTGAAAATTTCATTTCGTCGTCATTACAGGACATAGCACAAGAGCAAAGTAAAGACAGCGTATGGAAAGAGATTAAACACCTCTGGCAAGATAGGAATAATGTTACGATTAGAAACCATTACACTGTACGCAATGACATTCTGTTTCGCCGCTCTCATCATGACAGCAATAATTGGGTATTATGCATTCCTGATGAACTGGTTAACAAATTAATATGGTATACTCATTTAAGTTACGCACATTACGGAGCTAGAAAATGTTTTCTTATACTGAGACAGAACTGTTATTTTACCAACATGGAAAAACGTATACGACGAATTTTAGCGTCATGTAAAATCTGCCAGAAAGCTAAGTCAGACACAACTTCACATATTCCTCCATTACATCCAATTGCACCTGTTAAATTGAGACATATGGCCGCTGTAGACATTTTTGGTCCAATTCCGAGAACTAATAGTGGTTTCTGCTACATCTTTGTCGCTGTTGAACTCACTTCAAAATTTGTTACCTTCACTCCGTTACGCAAAGCTACTGCTAAAACCGTTTCGAAAGCATTTGTAAAGCATTTCATATTTCATGTAGGGCATGTGTTGAAAGTAATTTCTGACAATGGATCACAATTTCGTTCTGCTGTATGGACACGTATGTCACGCACTAGAAACATTTCTCCGATCTATATATCCAGGTACCATGCTTCTTCGAACCCTTGTGAACGATTAATGAAAGAAATTGGTAAACTGTGTAGAATATACTGCCACAAAAAGACATATTGATTGGGACACACACATATTCTCATTCCAAGAAGTAATTAATTCCATACCAAATGAATCTACTATGCTATATCCGTCTGTTATACTGAAAAATGTTGAACCACCTAACAAAATTAAAGAATTTGTAACCTTTCCTACATCTAGTCGATTACGGCGCCACGAAATAATCGACATTGCGCTGAACAACATCAAACGTGCCGCAGAGCGCCGGAGAAAACAGCAAAAACAGGTTTGTATACGCCGTGACTTTCACATTGGACAGAAGATATTAGTACGTACACACTATTTATCCAGCAGAATAAAAGGTAAGTGCAGTAAATTTGAACTTCTATACGCAGGTCCATATCGGATTCGCAGCATTCCTCACCCCAATGTTGTACACGTCGAAACTCTGAGAACCATAAAAAGTAAAGGCAACCACCATGTCTCCAATATTAAACTCTTTATTGAATGAAGACACTTTATGACTTAACATACTGTGATGCCATTTACTAATTTTTGTGATCACTTATGCAATTATATTCACATGACTAATTATTGATGATTATCGTATTTTTTCTTGGCAAGTCCCTGGCAAGGTAAGGTTAGCAGGTCGCTCTTCTTGTCATTACATATCAGACTGTGCACATTTTTTCCAGAGAAACTTACGTATCTTATGAATAATTATGCAATTTTATCTAGTGACATATTAATTTTATTAAATTCTCTCTCCATTAAAGTCTTTAATTATCGCCTCTACTGACTACACAACATACAAGGTGAACTCAAAGAAGGTCACATTTCTTGTCATCATTTTTTTATGTATGTACGATTGTTTTCATATTTTGTTTATATGCACTGTGAAATAATTAAGATATAACGCACACCAGTTGACTTTGACATTTTTGCCCTATGATATCTCAACATCGTGACTGTTTTACATTTTGCTGCTGCATTGTGATGTTCTGTGTACATTTTTGCATTTGAACACTGTCTATTTTTTTCCATATTACGTTTTCTGTCATGGTATGCTGTACGCGTAATTATGTTATCATAAACCAGTCATTTAGTGAGTATATGATGTAAATGCAAGACATTAATCTTTGTTCATCAATTTCAGAAAGAAATGTTGCGTAAAAGAAATAAATTAAATAGAAATGGGAATTTCACCTTCGGAATGAACGAAAGAAGATGCAAACCTCGTGATGAAGAGTAAATGGATCAGGATTAACAAGCGTTAACAAGAATATACTATACACATCGTAGAATAGCAGTCTTAACTAATTTTTTCTTTCAGAATACAAGGCGATTGATGCAGGCTGTCAGACAGAACTACACATCTTAGTTTTAGTGATGAAATATGCTAGAGATAAGGAATAGTTATGTAATGAGTAATGAAGTGATATTTTTTTTGCAGATGATAATGAATGCTGATGAATAATGATGAAGAATATGCTACTATGGATAATGAAGTTTTTCTTTACAGGTGATGATAATAATGGAGTTATGATAATATAGATAATTAAGTGATGGATAATGAAGTTTTTCTCTACAGATGAGGATAATGTGGAAGTTATGTATTTATGCTATGTAGTTATTTAAGTATTTGTTGCAGTTTGCTTTGACAGCATGTGTTATATTGCATAGTATTATGACTGAAGGTTTTGGAAAGGACAGCTATGGAACACATTTTTATACACATTTCACTACCTGTTAATTCGAAGTTCACTACTTTTCAGCATAAAATGCATTTCTTCTTTCAGCTTAATAATTCATTTTTTGTATATTTTTGCAGGAGAAATTATTTATGAAATTAATGTGTTATAAGCAGTTGTTCATTAAATCTATGTCATTTATGAATGTGATTACATATACTCTACTTGTTTCATAATCTTGCAACAGTGGACTCATGACGAATGACGTTAGACATTTTCATTTACAGCAACAACCCAGAAGCAAATTTTTTTTCTTGCTTTCCCCTATAATTACCCAAAGCAATGCATTGCTAACAAAAAATGTATTACCAGTCCCAAATAATGATACCAGTTTAAGAGAGTTCTGAGTAATGCTGATCAGCTATGAATAATATGTCACTTGAATAATGAATGCTACTGATTACTGTAATGAGATGATTACTGTATTTGTAACTAGGAAATGAATGCTACTAATTATGCTTTGTAACTGAAAATAATGCTACTGATTACTGTATTGAGATGATTACTGTATTTAAATGACCAATGATTAACTAATTATGCTTTCTAACTAGGAAATGAATGCTACTGATTATGCTTTGTAACAAGGAAATGAATGCTACTGATTATGCTTTGTAACTGGGAAATGAACGCTACTGATTACAGTATTGAAATGACCAATGACAATGTTGTCTGTAAATCAATTAATGAACATTTTTCTGTAATACTACATACATGGTACAGAAATGTTCAATAACCGGGCTATGAATGCCGCAAACTACTAATGTAATTCCCAATGAAGACTAGTATGTGACTTAATGTCCTTCACTTTCTGACCTAACTACCCTGAATTACTGTAATATCCATTTGTCCTGTATATCCTCTTGATCATGGAGCACTATATTTGGTTTTTGCACTAATTCTACGTTGGTGTGCCTTGTAAGAGCGTGGTGTTGACACGACATGCTGTCCGCCACCGTGAGCGATGGAGACGTTATTATGGTCCCACTGTTTGGTATACCTGATGTACTGCCAAAATGATAACATGGAATATTACTACGACATTTCAGTGTCTTGGGTACGCTGATTAATACTCTTGGGAAAAGAACTTCAGATTGTCTCACTTGGTGTTGTACTTCTGTGGAAAGATATGGACTTTCAGTGCAGCTGCGTGCAACCTAAAGTGCTACAACCGTGATGCAATCCTTCCCTTTCCTATCCTAATTCTTGTAACATAGTGAAAATCATTTTTTGCTAACATCATTTGTATTCATGGCCTATACATTTTTTTGAACTACAGTGTGAGTGCACTTTTGTTATTTTCTAATATGATTACTACTCATTGTATGTACATTTCGATTTGCTGATATATTCTAAACTACAGTGCGTGTGCACTTTTGTCATTTTTCTAACATGATTTCTACTCATTGTATATACATTTTGTGACATATTCTGAATTTCAGTGCGTGTGCACTTTTGTCATTTTATAACATGATTACTACTCATTGTATGTACATTTTGATTTGCTGATACGTTCTGAACTGCAGTGCATGTGCACTTATGTCACTTGTCAACATGATTTTTTGCCATTATGTTTATTTGCTGTGAAAATGCTAAAGAGTTTTTCAGTGCGTGTGCACTTTTGTCATTTGTTTTGTACTCATTATATATATATATATTTTGTACTCGGTGCATGTGCACCACATTTACTTCATGATCTACATCTGAATATTCTGTGATTGTAAAGTTAATTAGTTAAGAAATAATTTGTTGCTCATGGCAAGTCCAAATGACTCACCATCGCTGCCAAATTTTTGCCCCCCCCCCCCCCCCCCCCCCCCCGTAGTGGAGGGTCATGAAACACGTATGCATTCAGTAGCAGCGATGGCGAGGCATGACAGAATCTCTGACCAGAGAGTTATTTATCGTGGCTTGTCTGCGCTTGACCGCGCGAGAGGGCAGTTGTTGTACGTAGCGAGTCGCGAGAGCATGCAGTTGCGAGTTGTACTCAGTCGGAAATTGTGTGTGAGGAGTCTGCCGGCGTCGACATGGGTCTCTGGTCACGATTCAGGACGAAGTATATTGTTAAATAAGGTAATGAAGCAGCATTGCGCACATCTGATAATGCAATGTTATGTTAATTGTAATTAATTTGTTCAAGAAATGCCCCAATAATAATTTTGTTTTCAAAACAATCGTTTTTTTTAAAAAAAATAATCATTCCAATTGAAACAATATTTCCTATGCTTTTCCTCCCAGAATCAATTTATCAGACTAATTATTGCACAGGGCCTAAGGTCAGCGCAGCTGCCCTTATAAAATTTATCAGGTTGATCTTAACGTTGATTTTGTGGGGACTTAATAACATTTTTGCACATTTTTATTATCATTGAGTTTTAGCACTGTGGGAAGCTAACATTTGGCTCTATTTGCATTTTTATTCAATTCATATCATTTAAAAATAATTACAGGGAGGTTACACTTAGCACGATGTCTATTCTCATTTAAATATTTTCTTTTATTTTTGCGGGGAGGTTACACCATCTATATAATTATAGATGTCTTTACTCGTATTATGTAATCGGAACGTAAGCAATAAGATTAGACACTCACATGATTATGTCCTGAGGATTAGTGGTAGACCACTTGCTTTAGTCATAAATTTCAACAATGAAACTGTCAATTCGTTTATTCCGCTTCCAAGACGCTACTGTTAAGTTTCTTTTTTAAATTAATACCTACAGTAGTCATCCTTCAACTTTATATCGCCAAATATGTGGACTGTAGTGAAGGAAGCATAGACGGCGTCGTAGTGTATATAGAATGGAAATGCTAAGAGAATGTGACTGACACTAGCTATTTCTGGACAGTCATCATGTTTCTCTGCCGACGTACAAAGCCATTGGTGTCTACGTACTTCGTAGAATCATTGATTCTCGTAAGTAGCGACCAGGCACTCCTTCAGAATATGCATCACTCATGTTAGCAATACAACCAACAAGAACGAAAAATCGTGAAAATACTCTATAAAGAATGTGGTCATCAAATTGCAAGATTCGGCTTTTAATCCTTTTTTTTTTTGTTTTACAGACAAGATACTAAGAAACTGTTGATTTACACTTATCCATCGTCATTATCGAATATCTGAATATCGGACATGAGAATATCACAAGAAGTATCTGACATTCACTTATTGATGCCGAATAAATGCTAAATATTAACTCTTGACTATTAATTATTGCCATTTGCTTAGAAAATTCCAAGCCAAGTACTAGTACCGTATATGTATGTTGATAACATAGTTTTTATGACTTGCGAAACCAAAAATTTCAAGTATATCCCTTTAAATAATCTTTTTCAGTGCTTGTTTCTATTGGCACATTACATATTTCATTACTTCAAAAACGTGTTTTCTTTTTATTTATTTCAAGCAAACACTTTACTTCATTTTCGATAAGGCAACTTCGCGACTTACACTTTATGCAGGAAACCACACAAACACGTTTGTCAGCATGTCATGACCCATATGGATGTGTGGAATATATCGACATATAATGACTTCCTGTATTCCATTACAATGGCGTAACTTCATACATTCACACACTTGAGATTCTATAAATAGCACTAAAACCTACATATGAGTTGGACGAATTCATTCTTGATCTAAAACGCCTGTAAAAGAACAGTATTATGCCATTACGCCGTTACGCCATGTTGTGAACTTGTGTCATCCACATAGTGCATTATGGATTCTGATACACAGGCTTAGTCGGTGACAATGTTACATCAAAGCACAATTAACTTATTTTTTGAGCTATGTGCTTGTGTAGTGTGTATGACGACGAGTTAAGTCAGTATATAAATCTATACATTCATGTAGTGGCGAAGTCTACTACTGTTTTAATCTCTTAGGTATTAAATCCATACTAGCAGAATTTGCAGGCAGAATATCAAAGTATACCGTTGCTCCCATTACTTAGCATACAATACAGGTTGAACGGAAGACACGTATAAAATATTTATTTGTAATATATTGCTGTGGATGATGACTACATAGAAATAGAAATAACTGTAACTAAGGTATATCACTCATCCCATCAATTTCTGACTTTTAACATACTTTAAAAGTTTATAAAGGCACACTGCCGTTGTAGCTCAGTCAGTAAGGTAATTGCAGAACATTATACAAAATAAAGTAGTACCGTTACTATTCTATCCAAAAAGGCTAAGTTATAAAAATTGCGCAGTTTTGTAAGGTTTATAGGAAAGAAAAACACGCATGTCAGACATGCTGCAGGTCACACAAGACATTATTCATGCAGCGTTCAGTCTACAGTTTGAAAAACAAAATCCAATGGAGGTCGATGAAAGGTATATATTGTTTAATGTATTTAATTAAACATTTTAGTATTATGTAACAGATGGAACCTTTTAAGAGTATGTGTGTAGCCACATTTTTAATTAAAGTACACACTTGCTATGAAACAGTTACACTGTGGAGGTGTCGTTAATTTTTTTTTAAAAAAAAACGAAGTACACTCTTACCATACGATACGTATTATGTGGAGATATTGGGATTCACTTTTTTAACAAGCTGTGCTCTTACTGCGTACGTATTACACTACGGTGGTATTGGGATTCCGCTTTTGAAAGAAAATACCCTAATAACCGCTTGTTCCACGTTTAAAAATTACTCCATTCATTTCTTTACGCAGACGCAGTATACTTTCTAGTGCGTTAGAAAGGAGCGGAACAGTTACGATACTTTTATTATATAAATTATTATGTAAATTCACAGTATCATGCCTGCCACTAGCGATCATCGAGCGCAAATGCCGCCTTCGTTCGCTTCCATACTCTTGTTGCCACACGTCTGTAGTGTAGGCAGGGAATCCAGACCATGTCAGACCGACCACTGTGGCAGGCCGATACCCATCTCCAGCACTACTCCCCTGCACCAGGAATATAATTTTTACCTACATCATCTCTCAGGTGCCAACGGCTTTGCTGCAGTGGTAACACTGGTTCTCATCGGATGACCATAGGTAAGCGCTGATGTCCGCCCCCGGTAGCTGAGCGGTCAGCGCAACAGAACGCCGGCACGGTAGCTCATCCTGTTGAGCCAGAGGGATGCGTGCTCTCTGAAATAAAAAAAACTGAGTCAAAGAATCAACGATGAACTTGAACGGATGTCTTGTGACGTCCGCCCAGACCAAACGCAACGAACAATACCGAACAAAATTAATTAAAAAAAAAAAGAATGTCAGTCCTAAGGGCTCGGGTTCGATTCCCGGCTGGGTCGGAGATTTTCTCCGCTCCGGGACTGGGTGTTGTATGGTCCTAATCATCATCATTTCATCCCCATCGACGCGCAAGTCGCCGAAGTGGCGTCAAATAGAAAGGTTTGCACCTGGCGAAAGTTCTACCTGGCAGGAGGCTCTAGTCACATGGCATCAATTTTTAAGCGCTGTTTGGCTGGGCTAGCACTTGGATGGGTGACGATCCGGTCTGCCGAGCCCTGTTGGCAAGCGGGGTGCACTTAGCCCTTGTGAGGGAAACTGAGGAGCTATTTGATTGAGAAGTAGAGGCTTCGGTCTCGGAAACTGACATACGTCGGGAGAGCGATGTGCTGACCACATGCCCCTCCATATCCGCATCCAGTGACGCCTGTGGGCTGAGGATGACAGGGCGGCCGGTCGGTACCTTGGACCTTCATGGCTGTTTTCAGTTTACCTCTCAGGTGCTGGACCACAAGTTCCTCCTGTGAGATGATCCCATAATGGAGTTCTACTTCAAGGGTACAGAGAGTTTGAGGTGTTCAAAATACACGTTATTAGAGAGTGTAACGATCGATATTGCTGACTCATGTAACATATAACTCGCTGATATTCTCGTTACTTATCAGTTACAGATAAACGTATGCTTATTAATTAGAATGAAATACTCACAAATCTGTGGGAGCGTAAAGTCCATTGCGCCGCTTCAGTGCGGAGGATTTGTGACGAGTACTCAATATCATCTGCATGCCAACTTTCATTTCCTTTACTGAATTAGGGTAAAATCGGATTCTATCATTAGCATTTTGTGTCACCGTCATAAGAACTTCCGTAATCTTTTTATTGTACGGACACGTGTTCATTTGGAAATTTCGACAATTGATTGCACCATTCATTAGATTCCTTGCGGTCATAAATTAGTTCATCACGAATGTACTTAGTATCGTATATGTTGAGATTATTGTTCCCATCTTCAAAAAGAGTTAAATAGCTTACCCAATTATTGTGTAGGTACATGCAGTATGTCCTCATAAACCTGTTTCGTTCCCTGAAAATCCGTCTGTGGGATTTGATTGAGGGCTATTTTTAGTTTTAAAAATGCTCTTCATATCATTATCTTTAAAGAATTTCTGCCATTTATACCCTGTCTTGTACGTGGCATGTACGTGCCGTTGTCAGATAAAATTGGCTTTCCCACGTGAGGAATACAATCACGTGAACGTAGTCTTATGGCGGTGTTTTCAGTTGCAGATTTTATGGCGTAAAGCTTAACATGCTTAGAAAATATGTCATAAAAAGCTAATGCATATTTTACACCACCGCTACTTGTCGGATGGGGTCCACTAATATCTGTACTAACGACTTCCGTAGGTTTGCTGGCTGGTATGGATTGTAAATCTGTATTTGACGATAAATTCTGTGGATTAGTTTTCTGCCAAAATATACAAGTTTTGAATATATTGTGAAACATTCTCCTCATTTTCTAGACACAGTTTCCTATTCAGTTGTTGAATACGTTCGTTCACATTCGCTTTAGGTTCAGCTAGCAAATTCAATTATCCTTACCTGTTCCTGCTCTCCGTCCGTAACCACGTGAAATAGGCAAGTTCCTAAGCCGCAGCATGACGCGTCGTATGTCTTACGAAAGTCTAAACTAATATCTGAATGGCTTAGAGTGTTTGAATTTACTGATGCATGTTTTATGTTTTGAAAATCTTTCTAGCACTGCTCTGTGCAGATCCATTCATGAATTTTCTTCAGTAAGCTACATGGGGTTTACAGTTTAATACTTATTATGTATCATAGATACCTTATCCCACCGTGTGCACATTAAGATTTCTTAAGGTTTGCTGTTACTCCAACCTGTCTAAAGAATGTCTAAAGAATTTTTTCAAGTATTTTGTTCTTTCCAAGTCTTTGTGGCGATCAGAATGTCATCTACGTAATTTGTCACACTTTCTACTAATTTCTCTCCAAGTGCTGTATCCAAAGCAGTTATGAATACACCAGAACTGTCGTTTAGTCCGAAAGGTAGGATGCAGAATTGATATGTTCGCTCCCAGATTATAAAAGGAGTATTTTTCTGGAGTCAGGAGTGATTTCCACTTGCCAGAACGAGTTTGTCATGTCAGAGGTGGGAAAGTGGTTACCGTCTAAAAATTTTTGCAGTTCTTCCTCAAAGTTCTTATGCTTTGCGCGCGCTGGTAATATAATCTCAATTATAGCTCGGGCATCTAACACCATTCTAATGTTTCCGTGAGGCTCCGTTACATCAAGTAACAGACTACTGTAAGCAGATATAGAAGATTCTATAATCTTCTATTGCAAACATGTGTTTCATTTCACACCATATCGCATGTTGTTGAGCTAAAGATACATTGTGAGAAATAAGAAAGAAAATCTGAGATTTGACTTCAATTTATTTTAATATATGTCTTAATGACACCAGGACGTTTTGTAAAAATCTGTGCATGCTTAGAAAGTAGTTCAAATAGTTCATTATATTGTCATCAGTAAGAGCAGTTGTTTCCTCTAACTTTTGGCTAATCAATGTTCTCAAATTTTTACACTCTTCATCTGATACAAGTATCTGTGTGTTTTCGTCGCCTTCTTGTATTAACTGGATTTTGAATCCAGTGCAACACTTGTCATGTTTTAGCGTCCTAGTATCTAAAACAATTGTGATTTCACTGCCCCCATGTCTAATGAGGCATTGTCCTTCTCACATAACGTACACTATGTTATCAAAAGTATCGAGACACCCCCAAAACATACGATTTTCATATTAGGTGCTTTGTGCTGCCAACTGCTGTCAGGTACTCCATAACAGCGACCTCAGTAGTCATTAGACATCGCGAGAAAGCAGAATGGGGCGCTCCGCGCAACTCATGGACTTCGAACGTGGTCAGGTGATTGGGTGTAACATGTGTCATACGTCTGTACGCGAGATTTCCATACTCCTAAACATCCCTAGGTCCACTGTTTGTGATGCGATGGTGAAGTGAAAACTTGAAGGCACAAATACAGCTCAAAAGCATATAGGTCCTGATGGGACACGTACAGCAAAAAAAGTACAGGCCGACCTCGTCTGTTGACTGACAGAGTCGGCCGACAGCTGAAGAGGGTCGTAACGTGTAATAGGAAGACATCTGTCCAGACCCTCGCACAGGAGTTCCAAACTACCTCATGATCCACTGCAAGTACTATGACAGTTAGGCTGGAGGTGAGAAAACTTGAATTTCATGGTCGAGCGCCTGCTCATAAGCCACACACCACGCCGGTAAATGCCAAACGACGCCTCGCTTGGTTTAAGGAGCGTAAACATTGGACGATTGGACAGTGGAAAAAGTTGTGTCTAGTGACGAATCACGGTACACAATGTGGCGATCTGATGGGAGGGTGTGTGTATGGCGCATTCCCTGTGAACGTCATCTGCCAGCTTGTGTAGTGCCTACAGTAAAATTCGGAGGCGGTGGTGTTATGGTGTGGTCGTGTTTTTCATGGAGGGGGCCTGCACCCCCTGTTGTTTTGCGGCCTGGCACTATCACAGCACAGGCCTACACTGATGTTTTAAGCACCTTCTTGCTTCGGGGATGGCGATTTCATCTTTCAACGCGAACAAGCACCTGTTCATAATGCACGGCCTGTGGAGGAATGGTTACACGACAATAACAACTGAATTCCAGCATTACCGATGGAGGGCGCCACAATCTTGTAAGCCATTTTCAGTCAGGTCTCTGGATACTTTTGATCACATAGCGTATATATTAAACTTTTCTTTCTTTAGTTAACAGTGTTCTATGTAGTCACTGTGAGTTTCATGACCCATATGAAGATGGTACGAGATTTATTACCGTGTTCGCGTTAGCAAAACCATATCAGTGGGAGCAATGTCATCAGTAATCCTGTACTAACCATCTTAGGTGATGTCTTTAACATAACCGTAGAAAGAAGCCAATGGGAATGACGTAGGGTGATGGCAGTGTTCAGGGAACTGGACAACTGGACCAGTTCTGCTAATCCACCGGTCCTGAAGTGTTTCATTTAGGCACCGCGTTTCATGTTATTTGCCAGGTAAATATTTGCACTTGTTAATGACCCACCGAGGACAATGAGGCAAATCGTGATTAGATGTAATCTCACATCAGACATTCAAGCTTGGATTTTCCCACTTCTCACACGTCCGCAGCCCGTGGTCGTGCGGTAGCCTTCTCGCTTCCCGCGCCCGGGTTCCCGGGTTCGATTCCCGGCGGGGTCAGGGATTTTCTCTGCCTCGTGATGACTGGATGTTGTGTGATGTGCTTAGGTTAGCTAGGTTTAAGTAGTTCTAAGTTCTAGGGGACTGATGACTGTAGATGTTAAGTCCCATAGTGCTCAGAGCCATTTGAACCATTTGAACTTCTCACATGGGGGACTTTACGACCGTCAGATTCCCACAATGTGTGTGTTCAGTTTCCCTCTGAGATGAACTATTGCCTCATCACTGAAACAAACTCAGGTGAGGAATGTTGGTCTGTAGACATTCGTGGCAATATGTTAACTGCAAACTTGTTTTGGTTTATCATTTGCATTCATTGGCTGCAACTGTTTCAAATTTTGGCGAAGAGCGTGGCTCATTGTTGACCGTGGCAACTGTAACTGAACGACTGCAGTAGTAATATACTAAAGCCTATCTTACACTATGCGATGTACTCCGTCGTCCACTTCCAGCTATATCGAAGACTGTCCCAGTTTTCATGAATGTTTTGTTCTTTGCTCAAACTGATATTCGTGGCAGTGGGCCTCTCCCCTATTTAATTATGAAGTTTCATTGAGTCTGCAGGTCCAGTTTTATTTCAATAAATGATGCTGCATGTCATACCCGCTGTTGAGTAACTAGTTTGTATGGAGTTGGTTTAAAAAATATCTCACTGAACTCCCGGATACCTGAAACACTAATAATGTAATATTACTGGTGATCGCTGAGTCCATAGGACCAATCTGATGTTTCTGGAGTATTTATTTTTTTCAGGGATTGCCAAGAGCCTTTTGGAAGTGCTGCACTTGTGATCAGGTACCAGTAGTTCTGGAATGTTCTTTTCTCAGGCTCGTGTTCCATTGCAGATTCTGTCTAGTTCTAATGATAATACTGTATTATACACTGTCAAGTGACTCTAAAGTGACCACCAGCCAAAAGCCTGAAAAACCAACATTGCAACACGGACCGTTGCGAGACGTGCGGGAAGAGAGTCGTTGAGGTTCTGGAAGGCACCGACAGTGATGTGGAGCCATGCCGACTCCAGTGCCGCGTCCAGCTGCCCTGGGTTCCTCGACTGACGATCCATGGCACGTACAGCCGGATCGAAGTGTTCCCAAAGGTTTTCGAGTGGGTTAAAATGCGGGGAGTCTGGTGACCAGGGGAGTATGGTAAACGCATCCTGGTGCTCTTCGAACCACACACGTACATTACGAGCTGTGTGACACGTTGCATTGTCCTGCCGGTAGATGCCGAGGTGTCGAGGGGAAAAAAAAATTCATCTAGGGTTGGACGCGGTTCCCAACGATAGATGCAAACTTCTTTTTATCCATTGTGACTTTCAGAATGATGAGATCACCCAGGGAATGCCATAAAAATATTCTCCAGACCATACAACTCCCTCCCCCGGCATGGGCCCTTCCGACGACCGTTGCAGGGCCGTACACGTCAACAGCCATCTGTCCGATGATTCACGTGAAAAGGCCACCTCCACCGATCATTGGACGTCCAGCTGTAGTACTGGCGTGCTAATTCCAGCCTTCGTCGCCGATGGACAGCAGTCTGCATGGGTGCATGAACCAGGCACTCGCTGCGGCGGTCCGTACACAACAATGGTCGTTGAGAAGAGACTCTTGAAATGAAATGGCTCCGAGCACTATGGGACTTAACATCTGAGGTCATCAGTCTCCTAGAACTTAGAAATACTTCAACCTAACTAATGATCATGGACTTACGGACGTCAAATAAATCGCTCCGTATTCACATTACGACAACAACAGCTCTGTTTTCAACCTCCCTCAAAGACGCTTTACACACCCTCCACTGCTACCACTGTTAGTGTTGTCACCTGCCGTCTGTGAATGGTTATTGCTCGTTGAAGTCGACTATGACAGGGCAGTGTATTTTGGAACAATCTTTTGGCTGGAAATAGAAAATGTGGTTAATTTTGTGATATGATAGCCGCTGAAAAATTAGAACCTCAATAAAAACACGAGAATAGTACGTGTTCTTAGTATTGATAAATATTCTAAAGTCAGTCAAATACCGTTGCAGAGTGAAAATTTCATTCTGGAAACATACCCCCAGGCTCTGGCAAAGCCATGTCTCAGCAATATCCTCTCTTCCAGGAGGGCTAGTTCTGCAAGTTTCGTAGAAGACTTTTTGTGGAGTTTGGAAGGTAGGAGACGAGATATTAGTGGAAGTGGAGCTGTGAGGCGAATTCTTGAGTCGTGCTTAGATAGCTGAGTTGCTGGAGCACTTGCTCCCGAAAGGCAAAGGTCCCCAGTTCGAGTCTCGGTCCGGCACACTGTTTTAATCTGCCAGGAAGTTTCAAAGTCAAATACTGTTTGATATTCAGTTTGTGGCAATAATTTCATTCTACAGTATTCCAAGGACAATAGGACATGAATATCAGAACGCTGAAGCGGCCGCGACAGCTTTGCAGCCAAAACATTAACATATACGACGCTGGGCTCGGCACGACAGGAACGACCATATGACAGTCACCACTTGACAATGGCCTAGGCTCCCTATGTCGAAAGACTGGAAGGAATACACAATTTTGTCGATGGTCTTAAAATAAAACTACCTCTTTGCGTCCCACGGCCTCCAGCCCACGTCGGTTGGCATTTCAAGGCATGGTGAGCCACTAGCGGAGGAGCCATGTTTTGTGGAGCGCGACTCGAAAGTGGACGGGCCGCGATAGTGCTCACGCAAACAGCCCGGAGCTTTCCCGGGCTCTGTGGGGTGTCGCTTTTCACTAATTGTCTTCACGGGCCACAAAGTTTCATGCTCCCTTTGTGTCTTTTCGCACAAGACTTGAGAATTCAATAGTAAATCTTGGAATAGATAAATAAAAAGTACAGATTTATTCATAAGCACCTACAGGGGTTCAGAAGACAGCTACATGAACAGTACAAGACATGCAGTAAATAGACACATCAGTAGACAGATTACCTCTCTAAGTTTTTATTCACATTTCATGGGTCGAAAACGGGTACCATTTGTGAGGCGACAAACATCCATACGACGGTCTAACTTTTGCTAGATACGTCCCAACACGTGATGATCTATATCAGACTAATTATCCTTCCCTGCAACTCATGCACATAAAGTGACAGTGGAAACAGCAACACGCGATCTTTGACGTACGAAGAAGTCACATCGAGTTAAGACCCGTAGTCGTTGTGGCCACTGAGTTATAATGGAAAGCACGTACAATCGAACGCTGAGACATTGCAGCATTCGCGTAATGAGAGAGAAAATATGGTGGAGCACGATCTTTAGCATGTATAAGTACACGAAACGAATCGTAGTTTTTTCCGCAAGGAAAACTGATCCCTAAACCCTTGCAGAGGACGTGGCAGAAAAGACGGCAAGTTTAGGTGAATATGAATGTGTTCAACAACCTTGTGCAGCTGTTCTAAGCCCCAGATACGCACATTGTGACGATCCACCATTCCTGACACATAAACGTGGCTTCGTCGCTGAAATTTAAATTACGTGAAAAACTATCGTCCTCCAGCAGCCGTTGCAAGTGATTCGAAACGTCCAATCCTAGCTTAATGTCCTTAGTGATCAGCGAACGTAACGGCAGACCTCTGCGTAGAATAAGCCAGATATTTGCGGTATCTGAAGTTCTCAGCTCGCATATGTCGCCGATTTCCAGAGAGGCATGGTTTCTTCGATCTACTGAAGAACGATTTCCACACACTCTCCACCTTCTCTGTTGACTGTACCACCCAGCCTTTTTTCTTTGCTTTACATAAGCAGCTAGTCTCACGGAATGTGTTCTACCGTACAGGGATTGTCTTTCAGTGTTGTCGCTGTTATCTGATATTTAATACGAAATCGTCGCTGAAGCGTCACAGTTGATTCACCTTTAGCGAATTCAATGACACGAATCACACTCGCCGCTGCATTTATACCGTGTGGTTATATTAAGTCCAGCAACTCACTTAAGTTCAAGGTAGGTTGTTGTTATCGTACTGCATTGGATACTTGCTAGACGTGCTAATGCGTTTATATGGAACCAATTTACAGTGGGAAAAATTAGTTCAAATTTTGGTCACCAGGTGCAAATCTGACACTGCACAGCATCTCGTTGACGTCTCCGGTGCTTATATTGAACAAGTTCTGTAAGCGGTTGTTATTAATATAAGACCTTCTCTGCCCACATCCGTCTCCTAATTCATTACATATGGAAACATTTCTATACATCTTTCTTGAATTCACAGCCCCAGATTTTCACCTCGTGGGGAGAATTGGAACTATTTTTTTTTTTTTTTCGTAGCGTAAATCGGTTCCGCATCAAAACATAAGAATATCGCTCAACTGTAGCTACCGTACGATAACTGCAGCCGACACTAGACGTCTGTGAGTAGCTGCACATTAATTATAACCATCGTTTCTCTGCCTCGTGATGCCTGGGTGTTGTGTGATGTCCTTAGGTTAGTTAGGTTTAAGTAGTTCTAAGTTGCAGGGGACTGATGACCATAGATGTTAAGTCCCATAGTGTTCAGAGCCATTTTTTTTTATAACCATCGGGTGAATCGTGTTCTGACACAGTAACCCCCTAGTGGTGCTCTGCAACTGTCGCACTACGCGTATTACGAATCGAGACTTGGAGAGACGCTGTATCCTCACATACGTGTCATTTTTCTGTGTGTCCATTAGTTTTGCGTGGTCATCTTCTGAAGTCCACTTATGAATAATCTTGTATTGGGCCTAACTGAATAGCCACCTATATCCGACATCTTCTCCATTTAACAAGTCACCAAAGCTATCCTCTCGTCTTTTCTTTTGTAGGACCCATCTCTTCCACCTTGCTTTCTAAACGTTCAGCTACCAATCCAGGTCCAACTGGCTTTCGTCATTTCAGAAATATTTTCCGTTTCATGTGTTCAATTACAGCGTTAGTACCTTCCGTAAGAAAAAAACCAGAAGAAAATTTCACAAACTACCGTTATTACTAGTAACGAGGTGTGGATGAATCACGGTGAAATCGGTAGTGTGATATGGAGATATTAAAAGCTCATCTTTCACCCAAGGGGATACATACAGATGACGTAGCTGCATTTTGAAGAGCGTAAGCTTATATGTGTGCAGTACGCCTCATATGGTCAAGAACTGATCTCCGTAGAAGCCGACAGTATACGTGGCTATTCTGGTACGGAAGCGTCATCGGTCGCAGTTACGGCACCCATAGCATACATCGTGATCGTAACGCGGATTTATGATTCTAGCTACGACACAGCGTTCTCCATGTAAGATCCTTCGCGTCTTGTTTCAGAGACAAACTGTTTACCTGTTATTTCCCTGAAAAAGGTGGAATAAACTTGATGCAGTTTATTTCCTTGTAGGAAATTCGTGAACTTCTCTGTAGGTAATTTACGACAACATAATTTACAAGGAGCCTTTACAAAAGATGAGAGAAATTGATTATATGGATCGTACTTTGGAGATAAAAAATGTATTACTTATATTTACTGCAAAGCAAATGTGTGAACATTGGGTGAAACGTTAACAATACCGTTCTAATTATTTTTTCATGAATAACACTTTGTCTTCAGGGTCTTGGCTGAATCTTCTAACTACAATAAGAATGGATAAATGATAATTATCTGAACAGCTTTTAATGTGGGTAGTTGGAAACTAGCGAAAAAGGGTTCCATTTTTAATAGACTTGGAATCACCGCTCTTCTGAATCCTAGGCACAAAATAAATTACAAGAGAATATTAACCATTGTGACGAAATACTGTCTGATAGCTTCCATTAGACTTTTAGGTATTCTTCTAAGAGCTCTTCTTCGTATTAATGGGCTACAGTTGGTGGACATTAAATAATTGTGTATGATTCTTTAAAACGGTTTGATGAAAAGGAGATAGATTAACGCTTTGTTCGTGAAGCTATAAAAATACATTTACGGTTTAGTGATGGGGAAGACTGTGTTTCACCAATGAGATGCCGATTTTTGTTCAGGTCTTCCGTTTCTAATTTGTGAGTGTGTGAGAACTGTAGGACCGACTTCAGACAAAAAATTACTGTTCCTAATAAAAGACTCAGTAAATATCTCACAAAAACTAATATATATGTTCATTCATTTTCTGTTTAGACCTTTTAGCCTTCGTATCACATGCACATATAGTACACTCTATCTTGCTACATAGTACGCTCTGTTATCTTCGGAGATAAAATGATTATTACACTACTGGACATTAAAATTGCTACAACAAGAAGAAATGCAGATGATAAACGGGTATTCATTGGACAAATATATTATACTAGAACTGAAATGTGATTACATTTTCACGCAATTTGGGTCCATAGAGCCTGAGAAATCAGTACCAAGAACAACCACCTGCCTGGGCATTGAGTCAAACAGAGCTTGGATGGCGTGTACAGGTGCAGCTGCCCATGCAGCTTCAACACGATACCACAGTTCATCAAGTGATTGGCGTATTGTGACGAGCGAGTTGCTCGGCCACCATTGACCAGACGTTTTCAATTGGTGAGAGATGTGGAGAATGTGCTGGCCAGGGCACCATTCGAACATTTTCTGTATCCAGAAAGGGCCGCACAGGACCTGCAACATGCGCTCGTGCATTATCCTGCTGAAATGTAGGGTTTCGCAGGGATCGAACGAAGGGTAGAGCCACGGGTCATAACACATCTGAAATGTAGCGTCCACTGTTCAAAGTGCCGTCAGTGCGGACAAAAGGTGACCGAGACTTGTAACCAATGGCACCCCATACCATCACGCAGGGTGATATGCCAGTATGGCGATGATGAATACACGCTTCCAATGTGCGTTCACCGCGATGTCGCCAAACACGGATGCGACCATCATGATGCTGTAAACAGAACCTGGATTCATCCGAAAAAATGACGTTTTGCCATTCGTGCACCCAGGTTCGTCGTTGAGTACAGCATCACAGGCGCTCCTGTCTGTGATTCAGTGTCAAGGGCAACCGTAGCCATTGTCTCCGAGCTGATAGTCCATGCTGCTGCAAACGTCGTCGAACTGTTTGTGCAGATAGTTGTTGTCTTGCAAACGTCGCCATGTGTTGACTCAGGGATCGAGACGTGTCTGCACGATCCGTTACAGCCATGCGGATAAGATGCCTGTCATCTCGACTGCTAGTGATACGAGGCCGTTGGGATCCAGCACGGCGTTCCGTATTACTCTCCTGAACCCACCGATTCCATATTCTGCTAACAGTCATTGGATCTCGACCAACGCGAACAGCAATGTCGCAATACGATATACCGCAATCGCGATAGGCTATAATCCGACAAAGTCGTGAACGTGATGGTACGCATTTCTCCTCCTTACACGAGTCATCACAACAACGTTTCACCAGGCAACGACGGTCAACTGCTGTTTGTGTATAAGAAATCGGTTGGAAACTTTCCTCATGACAGCACGTTGTAGGTGTTGCCACCGGCGCCAACCTTGTGTGAATGTTCTGATAAGCTAATCATTTGCATATCACAGCATCTTCTTCCTGTCGGTTAAATTTCGCGTCTGTAGCACTTCATCTTCGTGGCGTAGCAATTTTAATGGCCAGTAGTGTACAAACAGAAACACGAGTTCGATAATTTCGTTTCCTGTATGACTCCATCATATATAGTGTTACGGCGTAGTCAAGCCCCGGCACGTCAGTCAAGAACGATAGCGTAGAGGTGGCTGTGAGAAGACGTCAGCTAATCGCACGCTGACCGACAACGCGACAGCATCGGCACCTATGTCACGAGGACATAAGCGCCGCTACTGACTGGAGATGGCTAGTGGAATAGCAGCTTCGAGATTAGAGACTTCAATAGTTGCCTCAGTTCTATTTACTTCGCTTGTACACTCCATGTAGCGAGACTTGGAACTGTCTATACTGAAGAACATGCCGTAGTTTGAATGTTGCCCTTTGCTTGCTACACATCTGTGTAGTTACAAAAGCTAAATATTTTATCTTTTCCTTTTGTAATAACACTCATTAATACGATAGTTGCAACGCAACTAACACACATGTTTTAGTTTCAGACGCAGCAGATAGCCAGGCTGCTAAACATTATACACCAGCTACTAACTACTCAAGCGACCATAGCTCCAAGTGCTATACCGCCTTTTCGCTAGTTTAACAAAAAGGGAGGTGTACGGCTCGAGTGACTGCAACAGTATAAAGCCCACACCATTGCTCATAACGTATCAGGTACTGAGAAACAACATTATTGTCTGTCAAAGGTAGAAAGTACAGGTTTTCGCCTCGTTAAGAAGTTGTTCCCTAACGCCACTCCGAGCTATCTTTCCCATGACCAGGTTATAGATTCTCTAACTGACTGTTAGTACCAACAAGTGAATGACGTGGCAGCTAGGTGCCGGTTCTTTCATTGGAAGGAAAGGTCGGAACGAACTTATTGCGGGTGAGTAACAGATTTGCAGGGTATGACACATAAATCCAAATTAAAATGTGCTTGTGGTGCATTATATTCAGATTTTATGTTGCATGATGCGATCGTGTACTATGTATCTGATGTCAGACTTAGAGAACAGATTTTGAAACATTCCGATCCATTATTCCAGCACGTAGTGCAAATACTAGATTGGTACAGTTCAGATGCCTTGTCGGCCGATAAATCTGAGCAATCACAAATTTGTTGGGCCAAGTCGCCCCTTGCTCGTGACCGCCCATTAGGCAGCGACAGCATGCGCGCGACGCCACGTAAACCGTTCTCTAAACAGGCGAACAGAATTAAGGCAAATGGCTCTAAGCACTATGGGACTTAACATCTGAGGTCATCAGTCCCCTAGACTTAGAATTGCTTAAACCTAACTAACCTAAGATCATCACACACATACATACCCGAGGCAGGATTCGAACCTGCGACCGTAGCAGCAGCGCGGTTCCAGACTGAAGCGCCTAGAACCGCTCGGTCAAAACGGCCGGTCGAGAATTAAGGCATGCCAATGGTGCAATTCACGGCACAAACGCCAAGACTGCCAGTCCAGATGAAACATCCCCTTTGAAAAATTATTGAATTACTGTGCTGACAAACCTCTACGTTATTTGATTTTCAAACAGCTGAGCACAACTGAACGTACTCAGACATTACTCTCTTTACTTATTCTGATCAACTGACACACAATGTTTTAAGCGCAACGCAATCTGACTTTCAAAAATCCCTACAAAAGAATAGCCCTGACTAACAATAACCTATACCTTTCATGAATCACTTACCTCACAAAAATCTTCGTTACTCGAACTACTGCAATACAGTGAGCGCCAATACTGCCAGCTAAATAAAAGATTCTAACTACTGAAGGCACTAAGTACTGATAGGCATAATCAGCAGATGAAATATTTTGATAGAGAACAAACAATATATTTACCTTAATAATGTACAAATATATATATATATATATATATATATCAGTTCATGACATCCAGTCTTACAAATTTACTCTTTCTGGTGGACACACGTCCAGACCATCCGCTCTCAAAATTCTGCCATCTCTCTCCCCATATCCACCACTGCTGGCGGCTCACCTCCAACTCCGCAGCACTACGCGCATTTCACATCCACCTGCCCAACACTACAATAGCGAATATTCCAACAGTGCCAACCAGCCACAAACTGCACACAGCATAGTCAGTGATTTTCATACAGAGCGCTACGTGACGTTACCAACATAAAAATCTAAACAGCCTACTTACACAGCCAAGCAAAGTGTTGCGCTTGTGGCAAATTGCTCTGAGCACTATGGGACTAAACATCTGAGGTCATCAGTCCCCTAGAACTTAGAACTACTTAAACCTAACTAACCTAAGGACATCACACACATCCATGCCCGAGGCAGGATTCGAACCCGCCACCGTAGCGGTAGGGCGGTTCCAGACTGAAGCGCCTAGAACCGCTCAGCCACACCGGCCGGCGCTTGTGGCAAGAAAGGCCACGTACAATCCATATATTTTGAAAGGAACAAACATAAGAATTCCGCCCAGTCACAAAAAATCTAGTTACAAGGCTCCGGTAATTAATGCAGTGTATTAAAAAGACTGCTGCAGGCATTAGCAAAACTAGCAAGCGAACAGTTTCTTCAGTGGTACGCCAGTCCAACAGACTTTTTATTGATTTGCATATCAGTGGCAAATGTGTGAAATTTCGGTTGGACACGGGTGCCTGTGTTACATTGCTCATCGTAACTTATATCAACGGTTAGGCTTCCCACACCTGTCGAAAACTAGCACGCACTTGACAGCTTATAATGGACAAGACCTTCCCGTTGTCAGCACATATACTTTGCCTGCCCAGTATCGCTCGCATACGCGAACTGTGACTTTTGCTTTGCTACAGTCACGCGATTGTGAGAACATATTTGGCCTTTAATCGTTTTGCTTTAAAATTCAGGACAATGTGTTGTCAGTGACTGCATTCAGTGTCAAAGGCAATGCAGCTAGCTTGCTGGAAGAACCCTTTGAACTCTTTTCTTAAGGTTTAGGCAAGGCTAACGATTTTGTTGCACATATTATTATGAAAGACGATGCGCAGCCAGAACTGTTCCCATTGCATTACGGGACAAAGTGGCTGCTGAACTTAAAGAACTGCAAGACAGCTGGGGTATTTTGCCTATCCAAGCTAGTCCGTGGGCAAGTGTACTGGTTATGCACCCCAAACCTTCAGGTCGCATTCGCCTATGTGTTGACTTTTAAGTCTACAGTCAACCCACAACTGTGATTGATACTTACCCTTTGTCATGCCCAGAGGATCTCATGGACAGATTAGGCGCTGGACGCTACACTTCAAAGATTGATTTGCGCGTCGCGTATCTTCAATTACCACTAGGTGAAGAATCTCAAACCGTGTATATTGTGAACACTCATTTAGGTTTGTTTAAATATTTGCGTTTGCGTTTTGGCTATGCTTCCGCACCCGCCATTTTCCAACGGTATTTTGAACACCAGACTGGTCAAGCACCAAACTGCTCACACTATTGAGACTATGTAGTCGTAGCAGGCCGTACATCTGAAGACCACATTGAAAATTAGCGTTCATTGTTTCGTGTGTTATCTGATGCAGGACTAAAGTGTAGACTGGACATGTGTGATTTTTTTTTAACCCTGAGTTGTAGTATCTTGGTCATCTCATAATCAGTCAAGGTGTACATCCTCATCAGTCACATTTGTTAGCCATACGAGACCTGCCAGTTCGTCGCAATGTAACAGAATTGCAGTCAATCTTTATACTGAATGCTGTACAAATCGCAGCTCCATCCATCGCTTGCGTCGCAAGGACGTCCCCTCTGTTTGGGCAGTTGAGTGCCAAGAAGCTTCTCAGAAACTTAAAGATGCATTGCTCAGGGATGGATGCTTGTTTCACTTTGATCCTGACAAACCAGTTGTGTTGCAATGCAAGTTGAGGCTTCCTCTTATGATGTCAGTGGAGTGCTTTCTCACAGAATTGGTGATAAAGGCAGCACTATTGGTTTCGAATTGAAATTGTGGTAGTGTTGTCCAAAGCTCAGTTTAACTATTCACAAATAGAGAAAGACACTTTTGCTATTGCCTTTGGTGTCATCAAATTCCACCACTATTTGTATAGTGGAAAATTCTCGTAGTAACGGATAACAAGCCATTGCAGTCCTTGTTTCATCCGATGAAGCCGGTTCCTGTACGACCTGCCCAAAAATTGCAAATATGGGCTTTGTTGTTGTCTCAATTCCAGTACGATTTTGTGTGTCGTCCGACAGCTCAACATGGTAATGCGGACACACTTTCGTGTCTTCCGACTGGCCCTGATACAGACTTTGACACTTCTGATGCATCTTGTTGTCGCATCGATGCTCATGATTCTGAATTACTTCAATCCTTTCTTCTGAACTATAGGAAAATTGCACAGGCCACGGAAGGCGATTCCGATATGAACATTTTGCTAAAATACATTCGCACATCTTGTCGTCGCTCATTGCACAGAACTCTGTGGTGAACTGATATTTTTCACGTCCGCATAACCTCGCTATACAGAAAGGTGTGATTCTTGTTGAAAATGAAAATGGACAGTCACGTGTGTTGAGCTCCAAAAGTTTGGAAAAAGAAGTGTTGCAGTTACTTCACCGGGGAAACTGGGGGATTGTTCGTACGAAGCAGTTAGAGCATCGACACTGTTCTTAGCAGGGTATGGACATCTCAATAGAACAGTTGACGTCACAGTGTCACGTATGAGTGGAAAATCAGTCCGCTGCGCCACAGAAATCCTCTGCTTGGCCTAAGTCGCAATCACCAGGGCAACGTGTGCGCATAGACTTCGCGGGACCTTTTTGGAAAGTCTTGGATAATTGTGGTAGGCTGCTACAGCTAGTTTCCTTTTGGTGTGCCAACGATCTCGACAACGTCACATAACACAGTAAGGGCATTGTTCTCTATTTTTTGCTTCGAAGGTTTGCCTGAAGTCATCGTGTCAGACAGTTCACGTCAAATGAATTTGAAACATTCTGTGAACGCAATGGCATACAGCATCTAACTATTGCACCGTTCCAACTACAGTCAAACGGCGAAGCGGAACGTTTTGTCACAACCTTCAAGCAGCAGGTGGCCAAAATTCACATCGCACACAATAGGGATCAAACATTGCAACTGTTTCTCGCCTCCTATCGTCCGCATCCACGACATGGACCATCGCCAGAGGAATTGCTTCACGGCCGCCGCCATCGGACGCTGTTCCACCTGGTCGACCCTCCTCAGCATCCGTCACCGAAGGAAGGTCGCAAGTATCGCTTCATGCCGCGTGATGTGTTTCTCAGTGTTTTTAGCGGTGGCAGACGGTGGGCGCGAGGCGAGATCCTTCGTCGACTTGGCGCATGCATGTTTCTCATTTCAGGCCCAGACGGATTGTAGCGCCGACATCACGACCTATCTGTGTCTCTTCCCCCAGATCTACGGATCCCGAGGACAGTGCGGCCACAGCAGCCGCCAGAGGATGTCATCACGAAACCGCGGGACGACCCCAAGGAGACGAAGCCTTCGCCTCCTCCGCCTCCTCTCGTCCTACCGATCGTGCTGGGGCGCCCACGCCGCAGCAGCCGACACCTACATCTTGCTGTGGGACTCGGAAGATTAACGCGTACCCTCCTGGGCGTTTTCCGGTCTACGTTTCCACCAGTGAGAAGGCCGGAAGGCGGGGTACGGCTGGAAGTCTGACGTCCCCTACAGCCACAGCTTCCAGTCCATGAGAGCATCCACACTCCTGCTTCCCCCGCCGTTGTTGTGCTCTGTATACGACGACGGTCCGTCACTTTGGAGGAGGGGAGGAACGTTACGACGTTGAAACACCTGATTAAATTCTTAGGACAGAACAGGTAGTTGGAATTGTGGAAAGGGGCCAAAAATGAGCGGCTGTCAGGTACACTCGAACACATATAACTTTATTTAGTTGCCCAAACATAACAGCGCAAATTTCCGAGCTTAACTATCGACTGAATATGTTACACAATCTTATGGCTTAATGGTACAACCTCTTTAATTTTTAAAACGGCTGAACGCCCATGATTTAAGACACAACTACAATAAATTTTCAAAAGGCAGAAAGCGCAAGGTTTTATCCTTTAATAATATTTCAAATGAGACTGAAGGCCCAAACAATCGAAGACTTGATGAGTAAGGTATCTTAATTTTAAAACGGCTGAAGGCTCGTGATTTAAAAACACAACTACAATAAACTTTCTAAGGCATAATGCCCAAAGCTTATCCTTAAATAATTTTTAAAAAAGGAGGCTGAAGGCCCAAACAATCTTAGACTTAACAAAAAGGAATTTTACTTTTAAAACGGCTGAAGACCCATGATTCAAAACAGAACTACAATAAATTTTTTACAAGGAAGGCTTTACTCTTAAATAATTTTTTTAAGTGAGGCTGAAGGCCCAAACAATCTGACTTAGCAAGTAAGGAATTTTATTTTTAAGGCGGCTGAAGGCCCTTGATTGAAAAACACAACTACAATGAATCTTCAAAAGGTAGAGGGCCCAAAGCTTCATCAAAAAAAAATATTTTAAATGAGGCTGAAGGCCTAAACAATGCAAGACTTGACAAGTAAGGAACTTTCAATTTTAAAACGGCTGTAGGTCCATTATTTAAAACCCAACTAAAAGCATACAAATTCAAACCATCGCCTATGAGCCATTAAAATACACAATCAAACACCAATAAGCAAAGTCAGTACAGCCAGTGGGGCTCAGAAGTTTCCGGGGGTCGGTCTGCACTTGAAATATTAACGTACGCTTGGGGGAGACAGATAGTCGGCCCTACTATAATCGATCCGCCGGCAACCCAACCAAGAAACAGTCAACGGACCCACCGACAAGACGACTTGCTTTTCACCCCACTAGTACACAAGGAACTCCAAAGCAAAACGTAAAAGGCGTAGCTGCCCACAACCAAGTATGCATAAGCTGTCAAAACTATACACACGTGTTGGACAGCGACAACGCGGCGAGGAAAGGATACTGTCTGAATTTTACGTCAGCGGCCAGGGCAGGTAACCGGACGCTAACGGCCACAAGGCAGAAAATTCCGCTGGTGTACTTTGACTTCAAATAACCAAAATACAATTAAGCTCCACCGGATGGTCGCCAAACTTTCGCCAACTCGAACACTCGCTGTTGCTCACGGGAATACCCCCAACAGGCAACCATGAAAAGCAACGGCATAATATTGTAATGTTGATGCATTAAGTAGTTCTGACAGCGGTGCTGATATTCAAGACAATAAAAGCGGGTTAAAAGCCGTAAGCAATCTGGGGAAGTTAACCTTGCATTACTGAGTAATTGTTTCACCAAGTATCCAGTCTAGCTTACCAAATTTCCAACCAGACTAACATTAATTATAATCTTTTAATAGTCATCTTACGACAACCGGTGATATATATATATATATATATATATATATATAAATAGAGAATTAAAATAAAAAGAAATAAATCAGTTTATATTTGGACATTTATTTTAACACTGATCATTGTTCCGTTAAAATTTCAGCATATTACACTTGATTCATAAGTAAGCTGGTGCCTTATTTAGGACTGTGAAAATGTGAGTTTGTAATCTTACAGAACACATCAAATATGGAGCCAAGATTGGGAGACTCCATACAACACTGCGTACATAAAATAACACACGAAGGACGTTGAAACATATGCAAGAGGAAATTAACCACAACCAACAGATTCAATTTTCACCCAAAGAAGTTGCGTTCGTAGCGCAATCCTGTCCGTCATGAAATTACCACACACTGGTATACTAAATTCATACTATCTCTCTGTGAAATCTTCCCGAAAAAATAGCTGAGGGCTACTTTGATGATTACACCACATGCTTCACGTGATCAACTTGGTTTACACAAAGAGTGTAACTCCACAATAATTTTGATAATCAAAATAAATTACATCGAAACGCAAAATACAAAAGAAAAACTTCGAACTGGTTACTATCGTCTTACTATTAACCTGATGGGTCAAACAATTGTATAAGCACGTGGTACTGGTCTCACAAAGTACACCTCACGTGGGTTGAACATAGAGAAAAGTTGCTGTATTGAAAAATATTGTCAAGACGAGACGTTATAAACTCACGCACATTCGCATTTAAGATTGATAATCTTAGTTAGAGTTACGGATCATCCACACGTGGTTCCACTTTACTCACAAAGTAGTGACAAAGCAACTGCTGGAAGATATTCCGAACTTCACACTCGAATTACACTGCACTGCAATTTAAGATAACATTAGATATTTTACATCTAAACCTAAAATAAAGGTGATTTTCAGTTAGGCTCAACTTAAGAAATCCATTGTCCTACGGACTTAGCAGAGACACGCTTAGCCTGAGATCTTACCACTTCAGATGCTCGTCGTGGACAGACTCCCGTGGGCCCCTACCGAGGGTGCTTCACAGATACAAACGGAAGTGACCAGAGAGGCAGCTTCCTATACCAACATGACATGGGACTTACAGGACCATACTAAGAATAGAAACCTCTTTGCTTTTAGAAAGCGTAGCTACCTTTTTCGTCGTTGGTCCTACTGTTCTCTAGCAGACAGGCTTGTCTGCCACCATCAAGCATGCAAATAGAAACACATTTGCTCATTCATCCTTTCACACAGAAGGGAAGGGGGATGACAGTATCTTATCATATACAGTATATAAAAGAATGCGGATGTAGGTTCTGTATGAGACTGTGTGACATGAATTACATATAAACTGTGTTTTAAAGTGTAGTAGTGCGACAGATCGTTCTTGTTTATGTGTAGAAGTAACACGTTCCACTGCTCAGTCTCCTCCCAGATAGTCAGAAACACCACAGTAAATTTAGAAGTGGAATGTATGCCGCAAATGACAACAGTTTTAAGAAATTAAAATGAAAGAAATCAAACAGAGACCTTTCATAACCCCAACGCTCCAGGAAAGACTTTGCAGGGAACTTTCTGGCCATGCTAGGACATTCCCAAGAAGGCTTCTCACACCCAAATTAAACCAAAAATGTAAAGAAAAGACAAAAGGTCACCAGCTATTTGCTAAAACTCAATAATTTCAACTCATCTTTAGAACCTACCAATTTCAAAGAGAAAAAAAATCTGTAACACCTATTTAAACGATAGTGTAGACCTAATTCAGTCAGCAAGTAAAAACAATGGTCCCTGTGTCATTAATATGAAAACAATTTCTGATTGTTACCCTTATGGAGTTCACCAGTATTTGCTCATTGCAAGAGCCAACTGATCACAGGAAAATTTATGACTGTTTATTAACAAGTAAAATTTACGAAAATAGCAAAGGTGTCACAGCAATTAAAAAAAACATGAAAAAATATAGGTATTATAAAGAAGAACATTACAATACAAAATCCGCAAAAGCAAAAAAATGATAATAAGAGAGAAAAAAAAGGTTTCACAAAGTGGTTATCGCAAAAAAATTCTCAATCCTATCAAACTAATAATTTGTGGAATTAAAATTACTTTGTGGCACTAATTTAATCACTCTACTATATTTCAGTTAGTTAGCAAACAATGATCACTTAGTCATTATACCGAAACTACAATTAATTATGTAATTGTTACCCTTATGGGGTTCCTCACTATAAATATGCCCCATGCAAAGGCTAATCGATCACAGTCCAATGAGAATGAATAGCTATCTGACTGATAAACGAAGCAATGCCACAGGAATGAATTTACGAAACAAAATATCACAAATGTAATACATCACACAAAAACAAACATTAGTAAGTAAAACAGCTATGAAAGTTCAATAGTAAACATCTAAAAAAAACACCAATAAATAAAACACCTGCAAAATACAAAAGTCAAAGTCTAAAGAAAACAATAAATAACACACTTACAAAAAACGAGAGTCAGTCTAATAAAAAAACACCAATAAATCTAACCCCTGCAAAATACACGAGTCAAAGTTTCTCTGAAAGAAACACATGTATATGCATTGGATTGAAAACCATATAATCACTGTTCACTGGCACACACTGTAGTTCTACCATTCTGAGGCACAATGTAGTGGCGGGGGCGGGGGGGGGGGGGGGGAAGGGGGAAGGGGAGGCTCGTCGCTACAGCTGTCAGTAGCGATTTTTGTCCATCTGTTGTGGTGCAATCCTGCCATCTCTGCCCTCTCATGAAGTTTCTCTTAGTGGCCCGTGTCACGTACTTCTCGATTTGGTTCCATGTTTGTGTTGTCAAATTCGTGCGGTATCCTCGTTTGATTCGCCAGGTTGATATTCCTGGGCAGGGATGAAACTTAATGGCTCTTCTTTGTGACACCCTTAGCGACCAGAGAACCTCGAACCATGATTTACTGTCGCTTGACAGTGGGCATCCGCCAGGAAATGTTGATAGGCGTCGTTGAAGTCTGCCAGTTTCTCTGGACAGTACGTGTCAAAAGGCTCCATGCCCCTTGTGTTGTTACATTCTTGAGTTATCTTCAATTGGCTCGCTGGCTTGATATCCCTGGGCAAGGATGACACTTAATGGCTCTTCTTTGTGCTACCCTTAGCGATCAGAGAACAGCGAACCATGATTTACTGTCGCATGACAGTGGACATCCGCCAGGAAATGTTGATAGTCGTCGTTGAAGTCTGCCAGTTTCTCTGGACAGTACATGTCAAAAGGCTCCACTCCCCTTGTGCTGTTAAATTCTTGAGTTATCCTCAGTTGGCTCGCTGGTTTGATATTCCTGGGCAATGATGACACTTAGTGGCTCTTCTTTGGGCAACCCTTAGCAACCAGAGAACACCGAACCATGATTTACTGTCGCTTTACAATGGGCTTCCGCCAAGAAATGTTGACAGACGTCGTTGACGTCTGCAAGTTTCTCTGGACAGTACCGGTCAAAAGGCTCCATGCCCCTTTATCCCCTGTCTTCTGTCGTTTCACCGCGGCCGTCTCGTCACGGTCACGTGATTGTGGTGCGTTGCCAGCAGATGGATTTCCTCTTGGTGGACCGCTCGGACATCTCATGTCATCGCCTCCAGGAAGGGTCGCACTGGTGCGGTCGGCCATCAGCTCCGGGTACAAGGGTAAGTGTTTGCCCCGTACCCTTCTTTTGTTGTCGACCGCGCTCCCGAAGTGGCCTGGTGGACAGTGTGTCCTGCTGGGAAACCCGCCTGTTTATAACTAGCCCTCCTCCTCGCTGCTCCCGCTGTCTCGTAAGAGTTTAGCCGGTTCGTTTTCACGTTCTCAACTGCATTCACAGAAATTGTTCATCATAATTATGTGATTACATAATGTCATACTTAATACCACTTAGTATTGTCTTTCACAAATTTTAAGAACAAATGCGAGACTTAATTTTTTTTCAATTAAAAAAGTTACATGAATTGACAATATAAACATAAAAATTAAATGACTTGAGAATATAAAAAAATAAAAGTCAAATGACTTGATAGTATAAAAATAAAAGTTAAATGAACTGACAGTATAATATCTAAATCCACATCATTAATGTGGTATGCTTCAAATTTAAACAGTTCACTTCCGTTTCAATAAATCAAACGCTACTTATTAATTCACTAAAATGAACAGGATTATGCCTTGTGCAAGCATGGGTCAGGGCAGCATAGGGTTTACATGTTATTTACACACACACACACACACACATGCACACCTTTTGTCTGTTCTACAACCTAACTACCCATAAACGTGAATTACTCAGAATTTTACTTCTATTCACTACTAGTTCATTCAACAAGCTACTTCAATGCTACTTCAACACAGTATTTATACCACTACAATATTGTTCTAATTCGTCCTCTTCTTGACGCTCGCCGCATATGTCTTGTCACATGATAAATATGGAGAAACTTTCCTTAAAAATACATATTAAAAAGAACAACGGTTATTTACACGCCAAAACATTTATACCAGTTGATACACCTGATAAGAGACTCACAATTATACATTTATCATACTCATATGTTTATACATAAAACAGTAAGACAATTTCATCTACAGTTACGTTATCACAAGAATTAATCACAAAGATGACTCCGAGAAGGGTAAAAATATTTTCATCATACAAGTTATACTACATTTTCTTACCCATTTTGCTCCAATTTCATTGCTTCTTTAAGTTACCTTTCGCTTCCAAATCAGTTATTTCGCCTGTGGCTGCTATTCTGGATTCATTTCTCGTAAATGCAAAATTGTGGTCTCCTCTATTCCGTAAAATACTTTCATCTTAACATCCTATTGAACTTACAACTGACACAAAAGATCCGAATCCTCCTGTAGTTTAAATGATAAATGTTTTGCTTCATCCTTATTACATTAAACCAAGCCTTCCGTCGGTCCCATAATCAAAATTATTTAATCTTCCTCTACCTTCAAGAGGGAAATTTCTTCAGTTCAACTCATATACGCTGCAGTGCATCCCACACCAGAGAAAACAGTAAGCTGTAACGCTCACAGCATCAGGAAAACACATAAACGTCACTTTTCTAGGACAAGTATTAACGCAGAATAATTTTTCAGGCTCTGGCTCAACATCAATCAAGACTACAAAAAGCATCCATATTTCTGTTCCATTCCCCTTCTGCTGGAAAACTGCTCGTCATTTAACTACCACAATAATATTTCAGGGCCACGTAAATTACACAAACCACAATTCTTCTTTCACCTTGAAGCGAATCAATCCACTTACGAAATCCACAGATAGCACTTGACGTACTCAGCTGTAAAGAACAAAAAGGACATATATCATCAATATTAACATATCATTGCATATTGGGAAGCCATTGGTTAAACAATCGTATTATTGCATCCTGTTTTCATAATTCTAAACTTACTCATTCCTTTCTCAGAGTTCTTCTGTCTTCAAATATTCTTACAGCACGCATACTATAGTAAGAGATCCTCATTTATACTGACAGATATAGAATAGTAATAGATAGATAGTAGCACTGAAAGCAGACAATCGGAAACAAGGTTACTAACAGCTGGGGACCTGGGTTTGCCAGACCCATAGTACCCACAGATCGGATATTCCCCTGACTTTTGCATTAATTCAACACTGATTTTGCTTGTCTCAGGAGCGACTCTTTTCAATTTACACAAAAAAACCATAAACAGCATTTCACTCGTTCACAAAGAAACCTTTTTTCTTCACATTTGAACCAACCTAAATCCTAATTGCACAAGGAAACGAAAAAAAACCACAAACATCACTTCAGTAACTCACATAGAAACATCTTTATCATTATTTTTACCAACATATTATTCAGAATGCATGTCACAAGTGTAAACTAATCAATTCTTTCTCTTTACCGTCCTCTCTACTCCTCACTGTCCTTTCTACTCAATGAATGGTTTTACGTTTGACACATGGTGTAGCCCTTTCGATTTCTTCGATCGAAGAGTTTCAACTTCTATTTCGTTTTCATGGGGAATCTTCCTTACCCGATACGGGCCGTTAAAGAGATTAAAAAATTTCTTGCAGACACCTGACCGTTTGTTAGACAGCTTGTGTGACCTGATAAGAGCTTTTTGTCCTACATGAAACACTGTTTTTCTCACGTTTTTCTTATACGCCTTGACTCTGGCTTCTGCTGCACGCTTGATGTTGCGTAAAACTAAGTCAACAATTGCGTTCCGGCGTAGTCTAGGCTCTAGTGGCCAAGGCACCATCTCTTTGATTTTTCTCGGGGGCTCCTTGTTTTCTAGCACAGTGATTGGCGGAAGCTTTGTTGACGAATTAGGCAACTCATTAATTATGTTCTGAAATCCTTTTAGGTGTATGTTCCACGATCGGTGGTCACGACTGCAGTATAACCTACATAATTTTCTTAATTCACACATAATACGCTCACTGGGGTTCGAGCTGGGGTGAAATAGAAATATATTTATAAGTTTAATTCTTCTTTTTCGAAGCATCCGCTGCCAGTACTGCGATCAAAATTGTGGTCCATTATCCGAGATAACCATTTTCACACGCCCAACTTCATGCAGAAAGTGCTTTGCAAATGCAGTTGCCACTGCCCTTCCTGTGGCTCTCCTCAACGGAGTCAGACACACAAACTTGGAGGTTAGCTGCACCGCTGCGAAAACATATGCACAACCTGCTTTAACGACTGTCAAGCGACAGTAAATTATGGTTCGATGTTCTCTGGCTGCTAAGGGTGGCACAAAGAAGACGCACTAAGTGTCGTCCTTGCCCAGGAATATCAAACCGGTGAGCCAATTGAGGATAACTAAAGAATGTAACAACAAAAGGGGCGTGGAGCCTTTTGACACGCACTGTCCAGAGAAACTGGCAGACTTCAACGACGCCTATCATTTCCTGGCGGATGCCCACTGTCAAGCGACAGTAAATCATGGATCAAGGTTCTCTGGTCGCTAAGGGTGGCCCAAAGAAGAGCCATTAAGTGTCATCCTTGCCCAGGAATATCAATCTGGCGAGTCAAACGGGGATACCGCACGAATTTGACAACACAAACATGGAACCAAATCGAGATGTACGTGACACGGGCCACTAAGAGAAACTTCATGAGAGGGCAGAGAGGCCAGTGAGGGCAGAGACAACGGGATTGCACCACAACAGATGGACAAAAATCCCTTCTGACAGCTGCAGCGACGAGCCCCCCCCCACTCCCTCCCCCCCCCCCCCCCTATATTGTGCCTCGGAACTGTGGAACTAATGAGTGTGCCAGTGAACAGTGATTATACGGTTCTTAGTCCAATGCATATACGTGTGTTTCTTTCAGAGAAACTTTGACTTGTGTATTTTGCAGGGGTTAGATTTATTGGTGTTTTTTTATTAGACTGACTCTTGTATTTTGCAAGTGTGCTATTTATTGTTTTTTTAGACTTTGACTTTTGTATTTTGCAGGTGTTTTATTTATTGGTGTTTTTTTTAGACGTTGACTATTGAACTTTCATAGCTGTTTTAGTCACCAATGTTTGTTTTTGTGATATTTTGCTTCGTAAATTCATTCCTATGGCATTGCTTCGTTTATCAGTTAGATAGCTATGCATTCTCATTGGTCTGCGATCGATTCGCCTTCGCAGGGGGCATATTTATAGTGAAGAACCCCTTAGGGTAACAATCACATAATTAATTGTAGTTTCAGTATAACGACACAGTGATCATTGTTTGCTACCTAACTGAAATAAAGATGATTAAATTTTCAGTTAGGCTGAACTTAAGAAATCCATTGTCCTACAGACTTAGCAGAGACACGCTTAGCCGGAGATCTTACCACTTCAGACGCTCGCCATGGACAGACTCCTGTGGGCCCCTACCGAGGGTGCTTCACAGATACAAACGGAAGTGACCAGAGAGGCAGTTTCCTATACCAACATGACAAGGGACGGGCAGGATCATACTAAGAATAGAAACCTCTTTGCTTTTAGAAAGCGTAGCTACGTGTTCTGACATTGGTCCTACTGTTCTCTAGCAGATGTCTGCTACCATCAAGCATGCAACTAGAAACACATTTGCTCATTCATCCTTTCACACAGAAGGGAAGGGGGATGACAGTATCTTATCATATACAGTATATAAAAGAATGCGGATGTAGGTTCTGTATGAGACTGTGTGACATGAATTACATATAAACTGTGTTTTAAAGTGTAGTAGTGCGACAGATCGTTCTTGTTTATGTGTAAAAGTAACACGTTCCACTGCTCAGTCTCCTCCCAGATAGTCAGAAACACCACAGTAAATTTAGAAGTGGAATGTATGCCGTAAATGACAACAGTTTTAAGAAATTAACATGAAAGGAACCCAACAGAGACCTTTCAATGTGAAGAGACTGGCTTCGGTAATTAAATCACCACTCAACGTTGATGTCCTGGGTCGGTAGCCACGTAACTCGTAGCAATCGGAACAGCTCCTACACACTCCGACACTGCGTAGAGACCGCCAGTGGGCCCGGCCCACTGCGCCGTGCGGAGATATACTGGCTGATACACGCCAACCGACCGACTGCCGCACTCTGGCTAGGCAGAAACTATTAGCACCAGACCAATGATAGTATAAGGTGCGAATATCGATACAAACCCTTCCTGCCAAACGTAGAAGAGGAAGAACCACGGCATAACCGCAATAACCGCGGGAAACCAAACACAGAATAACAGTCAATGTTTAAACCAAAGCATAATCCGGGGCCAGCACGGTTCAGGCGTATAGTCAAGCGCCGGCACGCCAGACGGGAGCGAGAGGGAAGAGATGGCTGTGAGAAGACGTCCGCCAATCGCGCGCTGACCAGCCACTCTCCAGGGCGACAACGCGACCGCAGCGGTCCCTGTGTGAAGAGGACGTAAGCGCCGCCACCTACTAGAGACGGCCAGTTAAATAGCAGCTCCAAGATGAAAGACTTCAACAGCAGCGTCAACTCTAGTTACTTCGCCTGTACGTTATATGTAGCGCAGACTTGGAACTGTCTATACTGAAGAAGATTGCTTATTTTGTGTGTCGCTCTTTGCTTGCAACACATCTGTGTAGTTGTAGAAGCTAAGTATTGCATATTTTCTCTTTGTAATAAAACACATTTGTTTGAATGCTTGTCTAACGAACCGCGTACACAGAATTCCTAGACACAACATAAAGACTGATGGTATATAGTATGAGGAAGATGGTGCTCAGAGAAACTCGAGGTCCATTAGGTTCACAGTACGTATACATAAAGAGATGTAAAAGTGAATATCTCGAGAGGAATCTGTGGTGTCACCGCCAGACACCACACTTGCTAGGTGGTAGCCTTTAAATCGGCCGCGGTCCGTTAGTATACGTCGGACCCGCGTGTCGCCACTGTCAGTGATTGCAGACCGAGCGCCACCACACGGCAGGTCTAGAGAGACTGACTAGCACTCGCCCCAGTTGTACAGCCGACTTCGCTAGCGACGCTACACTGACAAATACGCTCTCATTTGCCGAGACGATAGTTAGCATAGCCTTCAGCTACGTCATTTGCCACGACCTAGCAAGCATGTATCATCAAGAGCGATGTTCTACAATTGTGGATTAAAGTTAAGTATTATATCAACTACGTACTTTATTTGCTACTATTAATTCCCTTAACTGTTCCAGACCTCACGCCAGTCAGCGTGTATTTAAACGCGTGCATTTCGGCCTCCTCTAGCAACACAGTGTTGGCTCTTCTGCCAACACTACAGAATCCAAGAGCATTCATTGTCGGTTGCAACTCTATGCGTTCTGTCACTGATTAGCTGCCCCTTCACTGGGCGAAAGAAAAGTAAACACCGCACCTGACCTTGCTCACGTACATGATCCTCCTTTCTCCAAGTTAGATTCTTCCTGCACAACGTGTATTTCCTTTTATTGCGGTTTACTAGAGCATCGAACATAAAAGTACAACAAAAACAAGAACACGAACTGAAAACATGTTTAACGCAAATAAAAAGCAACTTAATGTTACACCAACAATATCTACAAATTCATCAAAAATTACAGAGGTAACTGAATTGAGATTTGAAGAAACCGGACATTAAGGGATAAAATGCTACTCCAGTACGCACATTGAAGCAAATGTTATTTAACGGGTATAGAGACTAATTCATATTATAGCATGTTTCACTGATCATTCCCATATTTCTGCTTGGAAATCGTGGAAAATTATCATTTTCGAACTGTGTAATGCTAATACTGATTTGGAGCTGCCTTTCTTTTTTCTGTTATAATTGAGATAGGTTAATGGAATATTTCGTTTCATCTTCAAGTTCTACAGGAGAACATGAATTAAGTACATATTTCAGTTTTTGTTGATAGTTAATTTTGTTGCGGTATCTATTAAACTCTTTACGTAACTGGATAGGAGGTCAAGAACTTTTAGGGATGACTACGTAATTCTTTTTGTTGTGATGCTAAGGTTGAGTGATGAGTAGTTTTAAACGTTTTTCCTTCTACCTTTATACGCTTATGGTTAAAATGAAAGGAACAAACGAATATTTTAAAAGGCTGCGTTTGTTTTGCCACGAAACAATATAAACAGATGATAGTCATGTAGAAAGTGGGTGGTTTTTGAAAATCAGCCTTATGCAAACACAATTAGTTTATTTTTATACTTACCCACACAAGTTTCGACACCAATGTGTCATCTTCTGTGGGTCAAATTTTTATTTTCTGTAAAGTACAATTTCACATTTGTAATAATTTAACTGTTCTAGCCCTAAAAAATACCATATTTGAAATTTGCTTCGTTTTGTTTGGACACTCACCTTAAAATTACATCGCTAGCTGAGCTGTATTATTATACATCGATTTTAGTGCTCATTTTCGTCGATTTTTTGACAGCATGTCATCTGCAACCTAGCCATGAAGAAAATTATTGCGTATTTGTGGAGAGCTGTTTCGAGGGTAGAGGTTATGTACGTTTCTGTACTTACATTTTACGTCCTGTTTCGTGTCCCTGGTTGGTGTTTCAATCAGTTGCTGTTTAGTGCATTGCTTTCACTGAGTTTACCACAAATTTCCGCTCACTACTTCACCTCACATGCACTTACATAAAATGTGGCGCAATGTGATCTGCACAGACACTTCTGACAACACACTGAATGGGAGGTGTCATGTTACTGTCGTTGCTCACTTGTTCATCGTTGGTCTTGTGTTTGTTGTGGCGCTGATTTGTAGAAAAAATGTGAAGAATACGGAGCATAAATAACTGCCACATGCATAACAGTAGACAAATATATTCTTCCTTTTTTCCAAATTAACGAATTTGCATACACATTCTGACAACTTCTTAATGTGCTCAGTATGGGTGCGATCGCCTCTGGCAGCAATACAGGCCCGACAACGACGGAGCGTGCTGCGAATGATGTCATCAATCTCATGCTGAGGCAATAACGCCCCCTCTGGCATGGGTGTGTGTGTTTGTCCATAGGTTAATTTAGGTTAAGTAGTGTGTAAGCTTAGGGGCTGATGACCTTAGCAGATAAGTCCCATAAGATTTCACACCCAGTTGAACATTTTTGACCAATAACGCCCATTCTTCCTTTCATTTGCATATTTAATTTAATAATATGATTCTATGTATCTTGAAACAGGGATTGAAAATTTTTCAATATATGTTCGATTTTCTACATTTATTACAGGAAGTAATAGGAACAAAAAACAAAAAATCGGTTATTTCACAAACTGGTTATTTTGAGCGGTTTTAATAGCTAGGTTAACATAGTGTGAATAAACGATATAACAGAAAACCGGTCGATTCAGCGATAACCGCCATCCATACCAGATACTGTGGGTTCGATCGGTGGCTGGACAAATCATGACGCGTGGAGTCAGTGCGGGTCAGCGCTGCAGGACCTTGAGTTTCCGTGGCGTGGCAGTGGCCGTGGCCGCGGGCTGTTGCCGCAGTAGGTTAGCGCCGCTGCCAGCCGGAGGGGCAGCCAGCCACAGCCACTTTCGCCTTCTATGACGCGCTGGTAGTCCAGCTGGGCCGCTGAAAGCGAAACAGCGCCGGCGGCACCTGCGGGACGCACCACCGCCCGCTGCAATACTCGGCGGCGATGGCGACGTGCACTCCCCTTAGCTACTGCGGTTATTGCTCAATCAACCGGTTTTCGGTTACACGGCTCTTTTCGTCTTCAGCTTGAACTATCAAAATCTTTCAAAATAAGCTGTTTCCTAATAACCGATTTGGTACTGTAATAAACATAGCTTTTGAACGAACATTGAAAAATTCTAATGAAGGTGAAGGAATCGATATGCGGTTGAGGTTGCGGCAGAAATCCGTCTCTTAAAATACAAGGAAACACAGTCCGAACAGGCCTCGAAGGCCCAACAGCACCGACCAGCCGTCGTGTCATCCTCAGGCTTTAAGCGTTACCGTATGCAGATACGGAGAAGCATGTGGTCAGCTCACCGCTTCCCCCGGCCATTATCAGTTTTCGTGACCGGTGCCGCTACTTCTCAGCCAAATAGCTCCTCAGTTGGTATCACAAGGGCTGCGTGCACCCCAGCTGCCACCAGCACTCGGCAGACCCTGACGGTTCCCATCCAAGAGCCAGCCGAGCCCGACAGTGCGTAACTTCGGTGACCTGACGGTGACCGGTGTTACCAATGCGGCAAGTCCGTTGACAAATATGTGTCAGTCTTCAGAAAAGATTGCGAATGTGAAAGAGACGGCAGTAGCGATAGCAACAGTGAAATGTCACAACATGACTTTCCCGCATCGTCACTTTTGGATGGTATTGATTATCCACTGTGAAGCAACCACAAAATTGAGAGTTCAGTAATTATCAAAAATCCATAGTACGACAATAAAATGATAGGTATATCGATCAAATTTTCCTGTACTTGTAAGGAACATTGAGGATGTTTACCCCTTTACATGATATCGCAGGTTTGTTGTGCCTCCTCCGTTTTTTTTTTTTTAACCTTTTGAAGCGAATGGAGCACTCTACTTCATTGCTACCACACTTCCAAACTGGGAATGGTACAGTTCTGCAATAAAACTGATGTCCGAGGCGATTACGACACCGAGGAACTACGGCACACACCAGGTGGGGCCAAATATTAAACACTGATCGTATACTCGTACCGTTTAATAGGCCACTCCACAAGGTAAAAGGTACATTATTCGTTCTGCAATGCGGTATCGATTCTTGTGTTACGTGTGTACTGCTGGTTTTCAAATAGAGGCTTTTTTTAAATTAAAATAGTGCTCTTAGATTTTCCCAATTTTTATGGTAATCCACTATTCTATGATAGTCAAATACCGGGTGATCAAAAAGTCAGTATAAATTTGAAAACTGAATATATCACGGAATAATGTAGATAGAGCGGTACAAATTGACACACATGCTTGGACTGACATGGGGTTTTATAAGAACCAAAAAAATACAAAAGTTCAAATAATGACCGACAGATGGCGCTTCATCTGATCAGAACAGCAATAATTAGCATAACAAAGTAAGACAAAGAAAATGACGTTCTTTACAGGAAATGCTCAATATGTCCACCGTCATTCCTCAGCAATAGCTGTAGCCGAGGAATAATGTTGTGAACAGCACTGTAAAGCATGTACGGAGTTACGGTGAGGCATTGGCGTCGGATGTTGTCTTTCAGCATCCCTAGAGATGTCGGTCGATCACGATCCACTTGCGACTTCAGGTAACCCCAAAGCCAATAATCGCACGGACTGAGGTCTGGGGACCTGGGAGGCCAAGCATGACGAAAGTGGCAGCTGAGCACACGATCATCACCAAACGACGCGCGCAAGAGATCTTTTACGCGTCTAGCAATATGGGGGGAGCGCCATCCTGCATAAACATCGTACGTTCCAGCAGGTGGTTATCAGCCAGGCTGGGGATGATGCGATTCTGTAACATATGGGCGTACCTCTCATCCGTAGCGATTGCAGTTACAAAGCCAGAATCACACATTTACTCGAAGAAAAAAGACCCGACAACGGTAGATGTGGTAAATCCAACCCATACCGTGACTTTCTCGTCGTGCAATGGAGTTTCCACGACATTTCTAGGATTTTCGGTAGCCCAAATTCTGCAGTTGTGGGCGTTGACAGACCCTCGGAGCGTGAAATGAGCTTCGTCGGTCCACAACACGTTACTCAACCAATTGTCATCTTCCGCCATCTTTTGAAACGCCCACACCGTAAATGCCCTCCGCTTCACTAAATCGCCAGGTAACAGTTCATGATGCCGATGGATTTTGTACGGATAGGAACGGAGGGTACGTCTAAGTGCCAACCAAATAGTAGTGTATGGAATGCCGGTGCGACGTGCGACTGCACGAGCGCTGACTTCCCCGTGCACAGACGAACCCGCTACAGTCTCCATTTCTTCCTGAACTGTCTCAGCAGCACTGCGCCTTGTGCTCGGCCGGCCACTACGGGGTCTATCGTCTAAACAACCCGTGGCTTCGAACTTCGAAATCGTTCTCGGCACACTGCATTTGTCAACGGACCTTTACCCGTTCGATTTCCCTTCCTATGGCGATAGGATCGTAACGCTGAACTAGCACATTCCCCATTCTGATAATACAACTTCATTAAAAGCGCCTTTTCACGTAACGTCAACAAGCTGCGACTGCTGGCGCATCTGATTCTCTCTCTCATTACAGCTCCTTTTATACACGATTATCACGCGCAGTCACTGACGTTTTGCTGTCCAGCGCCATCTGTCGGACATTTTGGGACCTTTGTTTTTTTTTTGTTCTAATAAAACCCCATGTCATTCCAAGCATGTGTGTCAATGTTTACCTCTCTATCTACATTATTTCGTGGTTTACTAAGTTTTCAGACTTATACTGACTCTTTGATCACCCGATATTTCAAAGCAATGTAAACTGAATGATCAAACATTACTCACTCTTTAAACAGTTGTATTTAAAAACCAAACATTTTCGCACTATTTCGATTCACTCGACTAAGCGATGCCAAATGTTCCGTATTCCATATGATTTGTCATTGTTTTGTAGTACTTGTACATACTACAACACTGTTGTGTTTCTGTTTTAGAGCTCAAAAACATGAGTGTTTTTATGTAAAAATTAGAGGGATCTCCTGTTGGACCCGATGTCGAAAGGAAAACACTGCTTTCATGATAAATTCTCAGGGCGAGGCCTTGGAGTTCGTCAGTTACTGTCTAAGGATGTTGTATAAAGCAAGCATTGCTAGTTGGTTATTTGAGGGAGGGGACCCAACACCGAGGTCATCAGTCCGGTAGGATTAGGGAAGGATGAGGAAGGAAGTCGGCCGTGCCCTTTCAAAGGAATCATCCCGGCATTTGCCTGTAGCGATTTAGTGAAATCACGGAAAATCTAAATCAGGATGGCCGGATGCAGGTTTGAACCGTAGTCCTCACGAATGCGCGTTCAGTGTCGTAACCACTGCTCCACCTCGCTCGATAAAGCAAGCACGTTGATTTAACCAGTGTCAGTGGAAGTCTCTTGGAGTGAGGTTGGTCCTTGGGGCTTTTAGAAGAGTTCTTTAGTTACTTTGAATTATTAATGGTACCTTCAAAATAAATTTTTCATGTTAACGCTCAATGGCGCCTTTGATATTTAATCTGAATTATGGCGCCTTTAAGGTTTTCAAGTTCATTGCCCTTTAATTGGAATCACCATGCCTAAATGTTTGGCAGGTCATAGTCTTTGACATATTTTGGGTGGCGCAGCATTAAGCACGGTTGCACGAACCTGGTGCCTGCTGCTGACACCCACACGCCTTTGGAGGTGACACTGTTCGAGTTCTTAGCGCCTTTACATTATTTTGGAACTGATTACTCATTCACTTATTTGGGTGACACTTGTAATTAATACTTTATGATCTAATATTAGTGTTCACTTAAAAATTAAATGTGCTCACGTTAGCAGCTTATGCCACGTATAAATTATTTTGTGAAGCAAAAAGATGCCAATTTTTCTGCTGATTGTGGTCTCAATTGCGTACCACCTTGGTATAACAAGATCCTATACCGTTTTAATACATTTTGCAGTTTAGTGTTATAAAAACAAAACATTTACGTGTAGAAACTACTTCTAAGATGATATATCTCACTGCTGGTAGGCGAAATATGCCAACATCCTCATCGCAGATTGTTAGTGCAGAGAAGGATCAGCACTGGCAGTCAGGCAATGTCCATATTAACGAAAACTGTAATCTGACATCTCGTAGCTATAGAGGCGCCGTCCTTCGTCAGACAGTTCAGTCACATGCTGATGTTATTAGCAACTCTTACTGTAATATGTCCGAGTCCGCTCCCACCGAACGCCCTGGTTATATTGTACAATGGGCTATACGTGAGAGGCTAATGAGAATATTCTCAAGCTGTCGTTGTTATCGAATATGAAAATGTGTCACGAAGGCAGACGAAATCCAACAACTGTTTCACAACTGGAGATTTCCTTTTTAGAATGTGAGTGCACAGCGTCCTTTGAGTATTCAGTAACGACATCGTTGAGTATATACAACGCAAATGCCACCAGTGTTAGTAGTGTGTAACGTTCACCATCGACGTCGGAGACAGAAGTCTAGATTCACGAAGATCTTTCATTTTATGACATTTTTCCGATCACAGACAGTGCCTTTTAGTATTCGTATCGTTTCTGCTCACGGTTCTTGACTTGTCAACGCCGAGAAAAGAATGGAAGTAAAAGTTGAAAGCTAGATCTTCGATGTAGAAATTCCATTAATTTTACCAACAGTAATCATATGAAAACATCAGATATTATAACTTGAAGAAAAGCTACTTAAGGAGTAAATACCAAATAACTTAATTATTTCAGGGAATGCATATGTTTTGAAAACATTTATTGTACCACACGTGACACGAGCAGCTACAACTGGCAGTCGGTCTAAGTGGCGTTCATGCACAATATTGGCATTGTATTCAAGTAACTATGAGTTAATCAGTAAGTGCATTTTTAAGTAATTCACAGCCAAGGTTTCAATTTAATTTTTATCTATTCCTTTGAGAACATACCCACATCAGAAAACTTCGAATAAACAAGATAAAATTGTGCAAAGGAAAACCAAACGAAAGTGAGATACAAGAGGTACTATGCATGATGTCATTCCGTATTGTGATTCAGTAAAAATGGTGGTCTGAAATTATTTTGTCATGTGCAGAGTCGGGTCAACTATAACTATCGCGCACCTCTATCAGTTACTGTAGGAGGCAATGCGATTACTGCAGTATCACACTGCAGTAATCACATCGGAGGCAATGCGATTACTGCAGTATCACACTGCAGTAATCACATCGACTCCTACAGAGACTGGGATGGCTGGCCTGTAAGGTCGATGGTGGAAGCGGACATGTAGAGGCCACTGGGCCAGGCCAGTCGTTGCCCACCGTGGGGGTGGCGGCGTTAGAGCAGTGAGCGGATGCCCGGTAGTCGACCATTGGATCGACATGAAGACATCACTGTTAAAACATTCACTTATAGCTCAGCATATTGCAACAGTCGAGTCGATGATCGTAGAAGCCAATGGTCCCAAAATGTAAGCTGGGAGCTGCTTGCGAAGTGGTGCGACGGTCAGCAGGTGAGCCAGCAGTTTGCAGCGGCGCACGGTCGGTCGAGTGATGACGGCAGTGATTCGGCAATGTAGCTGACCACCGTAGCGGGCGGCAGCCAAGAAAGCAGAAGGAGCAGCCTGGCTGCACAGGACAGGATGCGGAGAGCAGCGGATAACCACGTCGTGGACCCAGTGTGGTTGAACTGCTGACGGTAGCAGCAGCAGCGTCAGCCCACGCGAGAAAGGGGGGGAGGCAACAAGGTGTCTGCCCACACGAGCTAAGGTGGCTGAGCCGGTGCAAAGTCCCGGGCTCGAAGAGCAGACCACCAGGGCAGGAGGCCAACAGTGGTTGAAATAGACCCGCAGGTGGCTCAAATATTGGAGGATACTAAGTCAGCAGTATTCGTCGGAGAGCGAACAAATGGCCCACAGCTAGCAGTGACAGAGTCCACAGGTGGCAACTTGCTGATCCATGCAGACTCGTAGGCTCATCGACCATTGTAGGTCCCCTCACAGCTGGTGACTGACAGTCTGCAGAAACGCTGTCTAGAAATTAAATATATTTACACTGACTTGGCCCATCCATTGTTTTGTTACAGCGTCGGTTCCTACCGCTTAAGTTCAGACGGGAAGCACTCAAGTCATCCATACACCAGCAGCTCCACCTTTCCGACGAGCCAATGCTATTGTGTCTCTGGTCCGTCTGCTTGGCCATCGCATGTGCTAATCTCCTCGACGCCTCGGAGAGAGTCGTTATCAGCGGGGAAACCCCTGATGTAACTTTACTTGACAAGCCTGAACTGACCTGCTTCCCTGGAGTCTTGCATTAGCTGTGGGCAGTGTGTCAATATTACACAATTTACTGTAACACAACATTCTTATAATTCTTATATGTGATACATTGAAACAGATGCTTCTCAGTAGGTAATATGCCATATCTTATTCGCTGTCGGCCGGCCGCGGTGGCCATACGGTTCTAGGCGCTTCAGTCTGGAACTGCGCGACTGCTACGGTCGCAGGTTCGAATCCTGCCTCGGGCATGGATGTGTGTGATGTCCTAAGGTTAGTTAGGTTTAAGTAGTTCTAAGTTCTAGGGGACTGATGACCTCAGATGTTAAGTCCCATAGTGCTCAGAGCCATTTGAACCATTTTTTTCGCTGTCTGTATTGATAAATATGAGTACAAAAAGCATAAGAGACATAGAAGCTGCTTAAATTGTCAAATGCAACTAGGTGAAGCCTGTTCAACTGAAAACGATAGCAAAAATTCTGATGAAAACCTCGGGTAAAAGTTATTCGTGTCTACTAGATAAAAACTGTTGTATTGTCCAATGTACACCGTGCGATAGAATTAAAGGATCACTTTTTCTAAACCACGTAATTGTCTTATATTAAGACTCAGAAGTTTGAAATTTGGCGCAAAGGTGCCTACAACCTTCCTATGTAATGATGCAAAAGTCTGCCAGCCGCGGTGGCCGAGCGGTTCTAGGCGCTGCAGTCCGGAACCGCACAACTGCTACGGTAGCAGGTTCGAATCCTGCTTCGGGCATGGATGTGTGTGATGTCCTTAGATTGGTTAGGTTTAAGGAGTTCTAAGTTCTAGGGGACTGATGACCTCAGATGTTAAGTCCCATAGTGCTCAGAGACATTTGAACCATTTTTGAAAAAGTGTGCAGCCCCGAGACGTCACCCATGGGCTCTACGACGCTTCAAACAGAAAGGTGTCGACACACGTGAAAAAAAGAAAAAAAAACAGAGCTCAGAAGTCCATGTGACGTGTAAAGTGGGTTCATGGTGTCACGATGACACCACATTCCACCACAATTCTGTCCAACACCGCTGTGGGTGTGTCACACGATGGGAAGGTTCTCAGACCACCCTTACCCAAATTTTTCCCCTTCTTTTGTGGCCTCTTCAAGGAGGTCAGAACGATGAAACCTAATGCTGAGGTCACGCTGTTTTCTTATGAGCGCCTGGGGGAACCACACTGCCGCTCAGAAAAGACTGTGAGGGTGGCATAAATGGCGACAATGAAACCAGCCCTTTCCTTGTGGCGTTGATTCCCGCAGATTTCACGGTCGAAAACGAAAGTTCTTGGTGCGATAATCTACAGGAGACATTCTTGACAACCTCGGACGCAACAACCACTCTCTATGGACCTCATGAGACTGCATCCCCATTCAACGTGATGGTGACCGCAATTGTTGCTCTCGTGTATTTTTGCTCTCGTGTATAGTTTGGGGTAAAATCATTCGATGATTGAACGTGATGTGAAGGAACAAAGAACGATAACGCTACTTCAGCCTCCTGGTTCACGCCCTCCTGACACATGTGTGAATACAGCGGCAAAGGCTCCCCCTAACACCCCTGCATTTTCGCAACGTCTTCGGTCGCACCCTTCCTACTTTGTGAGAATTTTAAAAATGTATCTTAATGGGGAGAACGTCTTGAAGTAGTCGTAGGTGTCTGTAGGCAGGCAACCATGTGAAACCCCTCTGATGCCAGTTGTCTGCCTGCAAGCGTCTATGACTACTGAGCAGGTTCTCTGGAAAGACAAATTTGGAAAATTCTCAATAAATTTGGATAGGCGCCATCGAGAGCATTCCTGAACTGGGTAGTCTTAGAACATTCTTTTCCATTCTATTCATGCGTGTGTCAATGTTGGACCGCCCATGGTCACGCCACAGGAGGGCACGAACCAGAAGGACTGAGAAGTCATTGACACACTTTGCTCCTTCAGATCACTTTCAAATTCCGTCGAATGATTTATAAAAGCAAAACTTTCTGACGTGCTGCAACAAAGGGGTACGATCATGTTCAGTGAGGATGTATTCCAACAATGTCTTTAGACAGGCGTTGAAACATCCGACGGTGTCAGCAGCGTGAAAGAGTGTCAAGAACGTCTCCCTGTTGCTTATCGCACTTATCGCACTGAGAAATGTCGTATTCGACCGCGAAATGTGCGGGAATCAACGCTCCAGGGAAGGGGTTGATTTCATTGACGCCCTTTAGACCGCACTCTGAGCCCTATCCGCGTCGATTCGGAGCGGCAGTGTGTCTGAATTGATTTCTTCGGCCACCCATAAAAAAATGCGTAATTTCAAAGCTTGGTGTCGTCGTTCTGATTTCCATATCAGATGCATTAAAAGAAGGGGTGCGTTGTAGGTAAGAGAAGGTATGACTACCTTCCCATCATGTGGCACGTCTACGGTGGCGTTCGACCGAATTTTAATCCAATTTGCTGACAATGTCACAACGTTAACTCACCTTACACTCCAAAAGAACTTCTTAGTGGTTGTTGTTTTTTGTGTCACCACGTTGATGTTTGAAACGTCCTCGAGCCTGAGGCTGACATTTCAAGACGCCCCGGTTTTTCACCATCACAGATGAAGATTGTAGCCATCTTTGAGCCAAATTTCAAGCTTATGCGTCGCAGTGGGAATCAGTTATGTTGTTTCGACCAAGGAGACCTTTATTTCTGTTGTGCAATGAAGTTGTAACATTGCCTTGATGTGATGAAAAATCAAATGTGTGTGAAATCTTATGGGACTTAACTGCTAAGGTCATCAGCCCCTAAACTTACACACTGTTTAACCTAAATTATCTTAAGGACAAACACACACACCCATGCCCGAGGGAGGACTCGAACCTCCGCCGGGACCAGTCGCACAGTCCATGACTGGAGCGCCTCAGACCGCTCGGCTAATCCCGCCCGGCCCTTGATGTGAAAATAATCTTTCTGTAACAGACGTTATCGTTCATTGTGATGAACATTAATGTAATATTTTCTCATATTACGTCGCAGCTTTCATGTGAATTATAGGTGTTTAACGTAACGGTGGACAAACTGTTAGCAGGAGGCGCGTATTTCGATTGTCTATTACGGAATTTCACATAATACTCTGTTTATCAAAGAACATAGTATATAGCTTGTACCTAAACATAAGGAAATTTGCATCGGTTAATAGAAACAGTTGTTTTAAACGATTACTATGTCAAAGGAATAGCAAACTGCAGTAGTTACCAGAGGAACACAAAGAAGAATGAAAGCTAAGCTCAACAGAGATCTTGAAGGACCTATTTTCATAGTAGTAGTCTAAGGAGCACGTCATAAACTACGTTTTGAGGAAGGGGACGCTTTGAAACGGAAGAAATGGTCCTTTTGACGAATTTTCTTATGAGTCTGGAAATTGGAATACATATAGCAACGAATTTTCCAGTACTTGACTATATCGAGAAATGAAGATGTCTAATTACTGTGGTTATGTTTAGGAGGTGAACACTCCAACATATTGCGTCCTGTGTCCAGAATGTTTATTGGTTGATCTGAGTGCGGTAAGAAGATCGAAGACCTCGTTTAAGTACTAAACTCTACAAAGGAAGCAATGACAATCTGAAGCCACCAACAATAGCTCACGAGTTTGGGTACAATTTTTCCCAGAGGTCAGGGGTTGAAAAAGGAAATCGAAGCTTACATATATCTAATTTCCGCTGAACTCTCCATACCTTTTGGAGGAAATCGACGCAACATTTTCGTGTACACTATGTCCTAATGACTACAACCACGAGGGAGAGTAGTAACCGCCATTCTCTAAAGATGTTGACTGACGTTGAAGTCTACCACTATTTATGTTGTATATTTGTTATACCTAAAATTTCAGCATTGAAATCACATGGTTTCAGACATTTCATGTGGACTAAATCGTGAATATCACTAACTTTTGCATTAGCAGTTGATACTTGTTTCATCACTATACGTCAGAATAAACATGAATTTGTGTATGATAATAAACTACAACTACATCATTCTATACTATTAACATAATTTTGGCTTACATTTCTTGCATATCGAAAGGTTTTGGACAGTACATGTGGTAATAACAACAATAAAAGTGAGGCCTTGCGGCTTCGAGTACTAAAAATTAGTAACATGCACATACCTCACACACACACACACACACACACACACACACACAGAGAGAGAGAGAGAGAGAGAGAGAGAGAGAGAGGTAGAAATCAGATGAGACGTATGTCGGGCCTGTTGGTCAGCGGTAAATCTCGTGCCTGGAAACCGAGAGTTTGAATCTTGACAGGAACACGGAAATTTTCAGTCTATCTTTAATCTACTGTGCATCTCTCGGTGATGTGGAGATTTGTCAGGAAGGACTTCTAACTTTTGTCGAGAATTAGCAGCCTCTCCTTGTGAGACATCTATTGCTTTCCCATCGTGTTTACTGACGCTGCCTTTGCGCTTGCTACGTCAGTGTGTATACAACACTTTCGATGAGTGGTATTTAACTGAGAAGCTACTTGAATGAAGGAGATGCACCTTTGTTTACAGTCAAATATTTAACGCCTGAAGCACGTTGAGTTTCCAATCAAACGCTCATGGAACGACTCTTACGTCGGGCACTAACTGAATTAAAGAAAATGACGTTCTCAAATGAAACACAAATTGCAATTAAGTGTCCTCATTTCTGTATTTACGTAGTGATTCGAAATCCTCCCATATGGTCTTATCTTTGCATGACATATCTTTTGTACGAAGTCTTGCAGTTAGACTGCAAAATTTCATGGACTGCAAGTCAGTCGATAGACCTCGAGAATTCACACAAAGGTAATCAGTGCAGATTTCAGACTGCTCATTGCAGAACAGCCAGAAGACGTAGTTCATTAAGAGCTCCTTTACAGCCCACATATTCTTTGCACGCAGTTTACGTACTATCCCAACTGTGTATCTCCCTTTCATGCACATATTAATGTGCAAACAAAGGTTCGCTCATGTGTATTCCAAAGACATTTTTATGCTTCCTGTGCTATCCCCTACACACATTTTCGTTCCCTTGGTACTAACTCTTCGAGATAATAAACGACTGCAACTCAAGCAAAGTGTATACTAAGTATCGTAAAATGACTAATTAAATCCGGTTCAAGTACGGAACTTTGGCATTGATTTTGGTTTTATTGGTGTGTAAAAGACATTAATTACCATAATTTGGGACATTAATGGAAAGCTGAAATTATATGAGACGAAACTCTTCTCAAAAGTGACGACTATGTTTCACAATTAGATGTTTCAGATGGCTAATTGCTAAGTAGAACGTGTTTATGAGAAAAAGGAAGGAGGTCTAACGTGGAGTAAAGAGCCGAAATCCCTTCGATACTGATTTACGAGTGTCCTTTAGTGTTTCTTTACCTAGCCCGTTATTTCTCTTACCGTTCTCTAGCTGGGTGAATTCTTATGCAAGCACCTCATTACAGTAACGCAGTCAAAGTCATCACATACTTATCTATTAACAGGAAAAAGGTACAAGATTTCTAATTAATATCTATTTCTTTAAACTTGATATAATAGACACATTAAATATATTTTCTACAGTAGATGTTCAGTTGAGGGTATGAGATGGTTACCAGCGCAGTAGTTTCACCTGTATGCATTTCATTCAGAGATTTCGCAGATTACGACGCATCCTACTGTTGTGACTTGGCAAGACAGCCAAGCCACTAAGAGGTGAAGCCGAAAGGCACGCGTTTAAGCTCACGCAGGCTGGCGTGAGGTCTGGAACAGGACACGGAAATGAACTAGCAAAAACAGGACGTAGCTGTGGAATACTTAACTTTAATCCATAATTGGTGAACATCGGTCTGACGGTACATGCATCACAAGATAAATAGCAAATGATAATGGCGCCTTGCTAGGTCGTAGCAAATGACGTAGCTGAAGGCTATGCTAACTATCGTCTCGGCAAATGAGAGCGTAATTTGTCAGTGAACCATCGCTAGCAAAGTCGGCTGTACAACTGGGGCGAGTGCTAGGACGTCTCTCTAGACCTGCCGTGTGGCGCTCGGTCTGCAATCACTGACAGTGGCGACACGCGGGTCCGACGAATACTACCGGACCGCGGCCGATTTAAAAGCTACCACCTAGCAAGTGTGGTGTCTGGCGGTGACACCACACCTACCATTTCATATAATTGACGTATTTCGCTTCAATAGTGCTGCACACCTTGTTTTTCTAAGATATGACAGAAGATGGGGTTTTCTCCTGATCCTCTCAAGGGGTCTAAGTTAAAACCTTGGTCGCGGTAACTTCACGATACGAGCGTAGGGTGTTACCCATATACAGTAACTTTAGGTGTAAGACTAATTTACTTGCCAGTCAGTGTGTATTCACGATCGTGCAAGTACAGGATGACGAACAATACACACACAGCTGACTACACACAATGCAATTCGGCGCCCTAATGGCACGCGTTATTTGGGAAGAATGAACTTCAAATCTTCATTCTGTCAACCAGTTTTTGATGTTCGATGAACTTGACGGCCAATTTCATTCCCAGCAGACCTGATAGACCATCTTTATGACCTTCTCAAACACTGAACGTTAAGGCCTAATCGTCCTTTCTTTTAATGTTTAAGTAGTTGAAGTTGACACCTTTAGATGTATCTTACCTCGGCACCTCCCGCCGGAGGTACGAATCCCCCTTCGGGCATGCGTGTGAGTGTTGTCCTTAGCATTACGTTAGTTTTAGTAGTGTGTAAGTCTAGGTACCGATGATCTCAGCAGTTCACACACATTTGAACATTTGTATCTTACCAAACCTCTTTATGTTTTCTAGTTTAGCTGTGGAAAGGCTAACGACATAAATATGAGGTTGCTTTAAGTCGGATTTATTTTCATGTTGGCTTGGATAAGAAATGCTTTAGTACATCTGCTTGCATTCGGTTATGTCGTATTGATATGCTCACCTGTTTGTAAGTAGGGAGGGAGTCATTGAAGTTCTGGAAGGCACCAACAGCGATGTGGAGCCAATTCGACGCCAATACAGCGGCCAGCTGTACAGGCTTTCTCGGTTGAGGGAGCAAGGCGCGAACAGCCCCATTGAGGGGGTCCCACACATTCTCGATTGGATTTAAACCTGGGATTTTTGGTGGTTAGGGGAGTATGGTAAACTTCTTCTGTTGCTCTTGAACCACGCACTCCTACTGTGAGCTGTGTGACATGTTACGTTCTACTGTTGGTAGATGCCATTGTGCCGAGGGAATCTAAACTGCATACAGGGGTGGACATGTTGCCCAGAGATATACGCATGTTTGTGTTGATCTGTTGTGCTTTGCCGAATGACGAGATCACCCAGAGAATGCCACGGAAACATTCCCAAGACCACACCGTTCCATCCTGGATGCGGGGGTCTGCTTTCAGACATTTCACGCCGCACACACCAACGGCCGTCTATTCGATGGAGTGAAATACGTGATTCATCTGAAAAGGCCAACTGTCACCACTAAGGGGACGTGCAGTTCCGGTACCGGCATGAGAATGCTAGCCTTCGTCGGTGATGAACGGCAGTCGGCGTGGGTGCGTTAACCAGGCGCCTGCTTGCGGAGGCCCATACACAGCAACGTTCGCTGAACAGTTGTTAAGGAGACACTGTTAGTAGCCTGTTCGTTTATCTCGGCGGTCAGTTGCTCGACAGTTGCAAGTTTACTCGCCGTACGCAGATGTGCAGCCGTCTTTTTACCCCTGGCATCTAGGGCCCGTACCGCAACAGTTTCCTCGGCACCAGTTTTGAATAGCGCCATTTAGCCGCACATAGCATACTTCAACTACGGCGGCATGTGAACAGCTAACAAGCTTTCCTGTTTCGGAAATGCTTCCACCTATGGCTCTAGTGCCAATGATCAGGTCCATTCGTATGTAAGATAAATCGCTTCGTTTCCGCATTACGACAACGACTGCACTTTTTGCCGCATCCGGCCGATACGCTTTATATGTTTTCCACTGTTAGTGCTGCCATTTATCCTCGGCGACTGATTATTGCAGGTTGACGTGGTCACATTAATGTGACTGGATCGTACATCAAGGGGTCCCTGTACGAAATGGCCGACATGCAGCCAGAGGAAGTTGTCTGAATATGTGAAAATTACATTAAAGTCCATGTTATGAGCGGTTCGCCAGGAGTGTGAACGCTAAAATAAGAGTGATTACGTACATTAAAATTTATTTATCACATCTACGTTACTAACGCCCCTATAAAAGTGTGAAAACAACATTGCAAACACCGGCACGTCTAATACTCAGCAGTTTTCAATGAATGACTCATAGAGAGGAGGAGCAGGAGGAGGAGGAGATTAGTGTTTAACGTCCCGTCGACATAGAAGTCATTAGAGACTGAGCACAAGCTCGGATAAGGATGGCGAAGGAAATCGGCGGTGCCCTTTCAAAGGGAACATCCCGGCATTTGTGTGAAGCGATTTAGGGAAACAACGAAAAACCTAAATTAGGATGGCCGGGCCGGCCAGAGTGGCCGTGTGGCTCTAGGCGCAACAGTCTGGAGCCAAGCGACCGCTCCGGTCGCAGGTTCGAATCCTGCTTCGGGCATGGATGTGTGTGATGTCCTTAGGTTAGTTAGGTTTAATTAGTTCTAAGTTCTAGGCGACTGATGACCTCGGAAGTTAAGTCGCATAGTGCTCAGAGCCATTTTTTAGGATGGCCGGACGTGGGTTTGAAGCGTCGTCCTCTCGAATGCGAGTCAGTGTGCTAACCATTGCGCCACCTCGCTCACTAAATGACTCTTAGTAACTATCCTTAGTAATTATCCACAAAACACTGAAAAATGTAACAGGCAGCCGGCTGCGGTGGCCGAGCGGTTCTAGGAGCTGCAGTCCGGAACCACTCGACTGCTACGGTCGCAGGTTCGAATCCTGCCTTGGGCTTGGATGTGTGTGAAGTCCTTAGGTTGGTTAGGTTTAAGTAGTTCTACGTTCTAGGGGACTGATGACCTCAGATGTTAAGTCCCGTAGTGCTCAGAGCCATTTGAACCATTCTGTAAGAGGAACATAAATGTGTGAGTTTTATGGACAGGAACTAGTTTCAACACCGCTACCAAAACCAAGCACGTCATTCCGCTGTGGCTTCTTCAGTCCACCAAGTTTGCATGACATGACCGAGCCTCCAAGTGTCGCTAGCTAGGAACTTCACCACGTCTCTGTCTGAAGCGAGCGACAGTCCTTGCCAGACGGCTCATTCTGCTAGGTCAGCATTTCTTAAGAATCACCAGCCAATCACAGGACGGTATTCCCACACTCTGTCTGCTTCCGCTATTACTTTTTAATATTTGAGTATGTTAGAATCTGGATGTCCTCCTCCAGTCAGACGCTTGTCGATATTTAGGTTAGTTTCGCCCCTAAATATCTCTGTTTTTTACTTTTCTGAGACAGTATTTGACGTTCAGACTTTGTTAGACAATCCACCGGTATGACCGTTAGGTGTCCTTTCTACTTACGAGAACCCATCCGCCCTTATTATGGCCATTTCCGAGGATATGTGGTGTCTTTGGACTGCAAGTAGTACAGCTCGTTATTCGCGGCACCTTCCCTGGTCTGCAGAGAAAATACTACGCAAGAATCCAAGAGCCTAGCTTCTTTGATTGAATAGCTTCTTGGGAGCATTGTACTGTTGCGTTGTTCTAAGCAACACAACAGCGACTTCAGATTAGGCGGAGACCTAACTCGAGTCACACATTTGACGAATAGCGAACGAAATAGCGTATCGAATTTATACGTACATAAGAGAGGTATTGAAGCAGCTGGTTTTATTCCGGTTTACAGGGGGATTCACGTCTGTTCAATCAGAAAAAATCACGGTTTTTATATCTGCTTTATCTGCCATTACATACTACACATAAGTCTGCGGTGGTTTTACGAAACACACTTTTGCGCTGGGAGCGTTTAAAGACCTTTTCGTGTGTGGACCGGTGCTCGTGTTGCGTAAACACTCACGCCTCCGTATGGGCTCTAAAGTGTTTGGTGAGATGGTGAGGTGAGGAAGTAGTTACGCCTGGTGTGTTACCTAACACTTGGCGGAACAGCCTGCTGTTTATTTTAACACAGTCATGGCGCGAGTTGCGTCCTCCACTGACTGCAACCTTTCTAATTGTCAGATGGCGTTGTAACGGCTTTGCCGTGTTAATTACTTTCACTTTTTTCCAAATTTCCCACCAAACCTGAAAATATGTCTGGGAAACATAACTGTGTAACAATCTTCAGCATTCACAGATTCACTTCCCATTTACCTTCCTTACAACTTTTTTACCAGAATTTGTGATTTGCTGCATAAACTTCCATGTACTGTCCTCCAGGTAGTGATTGCTTGGAGTCTTGTCAATAAGTACCGTTACAAAGTGGCAAGGAGGAAGGAGCAGAAGAGAAGGAAGAGGTAACAAGACGTGTTGGACTGTAATTCCCGATTTCTCCTAAAAACGTCTCAAAGAGAGAAGAAAAGCAAGTAGAACGAGAAATAACTAAACATAAATCTAATGTGCTGTGTTAGATAACTCCAAAAAATACGTTTCCCATTTCCTCGCAGGTCAACAGTTGTTAGCAACCGAACGTAATTATTTTTTGTGTCAAAAACAGAGATATTTACCCTTTGTGGCAAAATTATTTTATACATAACGTACTTTTGGGGATACTATAAACCAAGGCACAGTTATAATATTCTATTCCAAATTAAAAAAGTTCAAAATACGTACAGTATCATTGAAGTAATTTGTTGAAAGAGAGTTTTTAACGTCCCCATGTAACACCTGTCGACAGGTTTGTTGGCCATTGACAAGGACGAACAAGAGTGCTAGATGAATGGAAGTAGCCTTGTGGACATCCGTAGTATGCAAGTCGTAAGGCACTCCGAGTTCAAGAGCAGCGTTCGTGTAGTCAAGCAAGTGCTAGCAAAATCTTAGTATGAATGGAACTCATGTGAATCAATACGGTACTAGATAGAGACGTTGCTATGTGTATATTAAAATATCCTACAGCAGGCTTTAAATCTACAAGTTAGAGTAGCTAAGACAGGACAAAAAAATGTAACCAGAGCTAATAAACAAGCGGAGGTGCGGTTTTCGCTAAGCTATACCGGATAATGTGGTAAATTTTCTGGCGTACGCAACGTTTATACCTGCTGCATTACGAACTCGACATTTCTGACCTATATTTACAGGGATACGTTAAGAATATTCTGGTATAATGAAACGGTCATCTTTGGCGGCTCGCTTGGGTAATAATGAAATTATGATCTATTAGGTTTATTCACCACTCAGCTTTGTTTCTACGGTAATAGCTTCACAACTGAGAAAACTCATGTGATATGCAATCGTCGAAAAGTTCAACACAAAATAAAGATTTATCAGAACTAAACATGTTCATCTACAGGAAATGTCCGCGATTGTTACTGTCCAACTCAATCAAGATCGCTTTCCCGTGCTTCCATATGACCAGTTCCGGGCCAGGTGCACGTCACTGTTACGGTAATGAACTTTCAGTTCCAGTTCGCTTGCAGACGCGGAAGTGTTAAGACGTGCTACGCGGTCGCTCTTCCGTGTGACGCTTGTGTTTACCTCCTAGTGCACGCGCGTAACAGCTTTCGTTTGGTACGGTTTTCTGTTAGGCACATTAACACCTGACATTACTATCGGTGACGGCAAGCCCCGCCATGTATGGTGGGGTGTATGGAGAAGGGGGTGGTGACTTCGACGCCCCTATGGGACAACATCAACAACAACCACCTGCCCAGCGGCTACATCCAGATGCAGCACCCTTACCAGCTCCTCCAGGAACTACATTGGACAACACGACGGCTGTGATCAGCCACTCGTTAGCAGTTGTTCGGGGAGAATCTGGAATACAGCCGGCAGAAGAGCATATGGATTTATCGGAACAGGATTCCTCCAGCTTCTCCGCTACGAGAAACAAGCGACAAAGTGAGGTCAGTCTGGATTTAAGAAATTCCAAAACCTTCATAGCAGACGCTAATCAACTCTTACCTGTAACTGACGTTTCAAATGTAGCTGACCCCCCTGTAGCAACTGCTTCTGGGCTCACTCCTAACCAACATGCTGCAACTAACACCCCTCCTGTGGGACCTGCAGCTACTCCGAGGTCTCTCGACTTTTACAAACGTACAGATAGGGGACCATTCGTAGTTTACATGGAATGTTTGGACAAAAAATTAGGCCGCTTGCACCCTGTGGAACTAGGGAAATTATTGCATATTTCCTTGCCAGAAGTGAAGAATTCCATACTTAACATCTCTTCAGCAGGAAAAACAAAAGTTAAGGTGGAACTGAAAACCCCAGACAAGGCTAATTTCCTAGTTACCAGTGAGGTATTAAAGTCAAAAAATATAGAAGCTTACATTCCTTCCTTTGTTGTCCATAAGCTGGGAGTAATCAGGAAAGTAGACACCAACCTCGAAGAGGCGGAGATCTTGGAAGTCGTACAATCTCCCTTCCCTGCTGTAGGCGTTCGGAGGTTTACGAAGAGATATGGTAAAGACCAAATCGTTCAATTGCAGACCTGTTTGTTAACCTTTGACTCTCAAACCTTACCGGAAGCCGTGTCTATTCAAGGAACAAGATGTCCCGTCGACCTTTATGTACCAACTGTCAGGCAGTGCTTTAATTGTCTTCGTTACGGGCACATCAGCGAACAATGTCGATCTCAGATGAGATGCATTAAATGTAGTGGTCCACATAATGTTGAATCCTGTGTCTCACCTATCACTATTTGCGCTCATTGCGGGGGACAACACGCATCCACGTACCGTTCCTGCCCGGAATACCATATACGGCGACGAGCTCAAGAATTAGCTACGTTCAACAACATTGACTTCAGTGATGCGCTGTCTATTGCTCGTATGCCAACCTATGCATCCGTCACCGGGGTTCAACAACATCACTTGCCGACTCCGATCATTCCTGCTCCAACAAATTTGAGCTCTCCGGACTTTCAAAACCCACAACTCTTACCGCCGCTGCCCGCCTCAAGCATGCAGAGTCAACAACGCGGAAGTGGGGACGCAACTCTGCGTGCAACTGTGCCCCAGCAGACACACGTCGCTTACCGGCCTACCCGGCGGCAGGCGCAAGTAAACAACCAAAGTAACGTTCGTGAGTGGTCTCAGTACCGCAGCCTGTTATATCCCATGCAACATTCATTCACTCCTATCAGCCAAAATCCATACCAGCCTGCTGCTCACAGATTAGCAACCCCACAAGCGCCGAATCAACGACAGCCTCAAGGTCATGCTGAACTTATAGATAAGATAATAAATGTGATTGATATTGTCATGCAAAACATGAGACAAAATAGTGCTATGAACAATTCCGATATCCGGCACCTCGTTACTGGCATATTTCACTCTCTCTCTCCCTAAATTATGGCGGCTTTAAAAGTATTGCAGTGGAATGCGAGATCGGCTAATTCTAATAGAGAAAGCCTGCAACTAGAACTGGTCGTAAGTCAGCCTGATATCGTTCTGTTATGTGAAACTTGGTTCAAATTCGAACGAACTGTTCGCTTTCAAAATTATTCTATAGTAAGGGAAGACCGTCTCGATGGGTGGGACGGCGTAGCTATACTGGTAAAAACTTCACTGCCGCATCGACCACACCCGTTACACGTACCTGTCACCAACCTTGAATTAGTTGCTGTGGAGATACGAACTGCCCACAAAACCTTTACAGTTGTCTCGTTGTATAACGCTCCCCACCACAGTATCGTGGAAAATGACTGGAGACAATTAATAAGTCAGCTTCGTCCTCCCTATATCGTAGCTGGAGACGTGAATGCCCACCATGTAGCGTGGGGAGGAGACGTGACAGACAGGAACGGCAGGACCTTGATAAGCGTTATCGAAGATAGTAACCTAGTGATACTCAACGATGGCTCTCCTACTATGGTAACTTCACCTCTCCGTAGACCCTCCGCAGTTGATGTAACTCTTTGCACCCCCTGCTTTACTGAAATATCTAATTGATGCGTTAAAAACGATTCAATGGGATCCGATCATCTCCCAATAGAGTTTCACATTAACATCAACGTCGATACTACGCACATCTGTTACTCTAATAGTACGTGGAAAATCAAGGAAGCCAATTGGGCCTCTTATAAGGAAACGGTTCGGCGGGCACTCGCAAATACGAGACGTGACTTACGGGACGAAGATGCATACCCAGTTTTACTCAATACTATGAACGTCGCAGCTGGCATCATCATCCCTAAGAAAAAAGAGTTTACAGTAATGAAGCACCGTTCTCCTCCTTGGTGGAATTCTGAATGCTCTCGGGAAGTTGCGAAGCGACGACTCGCCTTGAAAACCTATCGTCAGAATCCTTCATTGGACAACTTCTTGGCTGTGCAAAAAGTGAATGCGCGAGTTAACAAATTCCTGAAGAAAACCAAGTAGGACAGTTGGAAACAATTTTGCCTGTCCCTAAATAATGAAACCAGTATGGCAAGCATCTGGCATACAATAAAAGCTTTTAGAACAAGAAGACTGTCTTCCTCCCCTCTTGCTACCACGGCCTGGTTAGAGGAATTCATAGATACAATCGCTCCTCCCACGGTGCCATTTTTAAACCATCGGTTCCCTGCTGAAGAAGACCGCTATCATGTTCTCCTTCGTCCTTTCTCTAAAGAAGAACTCAACGAAGCTATTAAAGTATCTAGCGACATTTGCCCTGGCATTGATCATATACACTACTCTATGCTTGCACACCTTCCTATAGCAGCGAAAGACTTTCTCTTGAACATTTTTAATCAGTACTGGATGAAGAAAGACTTCATATCAACATGGAAGACTCAAGCAATAATTCCAATTCTCAAAAGTGGTAAAGATCCAAATGTCGGTACTAATTATAGACCTATTGCCTTGTCGTCGTGTGTTGCAAAAACAGTGGAACGAATGGTATAAAGGACACTAGAATGGTGGCTTGAAAAAAGTAATTTGTTGCCTCGGAATCAATACGGCTTCAGAAAAGGCAAAGGGACCACGGATAACCTGTTTTTACTTAATATGGATATCACGTCAGCCTTTCAAACGAAAGAGACAGTAGTGGCAGCTTTTCTTGACATTAAGGGTGCATATGATCACGTACAAATACCGATACTCTTGGACAAGCTGGCAGGATTCGGAATTCCTTCACGGATGATCTACGGTATCAGTACCCTGATTACTCAAAGAACGATCTACGTCTGTTTCAAAGGTACCATGATCGGACCTTTTTATGTCTCCCAGGGCTTGCCGCAAGGTGCAATTTTAAGTCCTCTTCTGTATACTCTATATACGCACGACCTAGAACGCTTAATTGCTCCCCCCACAAAAATCCTACAGTATGCTGATGATATATGTGTTTATTCTACTGCTGCTTCATATCTTCAGGCCAAAATGGCATTAACCACAACCATCGCACACATCGATGAGTGGCTCTCTATCAATGGGCTGGAGATCTCGGCTGAGAAATCAGCAGTCGTTCCCTTCTCCACATCGACGACAGCTCGCACTGAAGATCACATTACCTGTGGCAAGTACACCTTCCAAATAAAATCTCACGTCCGATTTCTGGGGATGATTTTTGACTCTCGGATAAGCTGGGCGCCCCACATCCGATCTACCGTTACCAAGTGTGAAGAGGGTTTAAATGTAATCAGATCACTCACTCGTGTCTGGTGTGGAGCGCACCAGAGTGTTTTACTCACCATGTACCGAGGGATAATTCGATCTCGATTAGACTATGGCTGTCAATTCTACCACACTGCGTCAAAGATTCATCTCTCCAAATTAGATAGTCTTCAATATAGAGCCATTCGTACCTGTCTTGGAGCCATGCGATCGACGCCCACCAACGCCCTTTTAATAGGAGCAGGGGAGATGCCCTTGAGCATTAGGCGCCAAATGTTATCGGACAAATTCTACATTCAAGGCATGGCCATTATGGACAGTTCCGTCTATCAAAGTAGAGACTGCATTTATCGACTGTGGATTGCATCCCACAGAAGGAATAAAGTGCCATCCGTTTGTGCCAGCTTTGACACTTGGTCACCTGTCATACATTCTATACGACGTTCAGCGCATCTACCTGTTTTTGAATATGATCTTCAAACGCTCTGCTCCCAGATCCCAGTCCATTATATAAGTACGACCTGGCTGGACAGTACTAATGTCAACGTAGGCTTCAATCGTCTCGTTCAAGCACAAAGGCCGGGTTTTCTCTGTGTATATACCGATGGCTCCAAAATTCCGCAAGAAGAATGTACAGGATGCGCTTTTTTCTGCCCTCAGATCCAGATCCGCAAAACCTTCAAACTGCCTACGAGCACTTCTATTTTTACGGCGGAGACAGTGGCAATTTTGGAAGCACAAGTTTGTCTCTAGCACTTCCTTCCCCAAGATACTGATAGTATTTGACTCGCAAAGCGTTCTTAAAAACGTTCAGTACAGTCGATGGAACAAAACAACCAACAGTTATATCTTGGATGTGATATCTGAATATATTCGCAGCACACGCACGAGCCGGACGATCCATTTGTTGTGGGAACCTTCCCACTCTGGTATCCTCTATAATGATGAAGTTGATGCATTAGCCAAACAAGCGGCAACCTTAGGCACCGTCCTGGACCAGCACCTTCCTTATTCAGACTACTTACGTGAAGTCAAGGATCACGCAAGACAACAATGGCAGGAAATGTGGAACATTTCTCAACAGAAAAAAGGCGGTTATTACGCAGTACTACAACCTCGGATTCCTTCACAGCCGTGGTTCATGAGGACACATCTGGACCGATCCACGATTTCTACCATCATAAGACTCCGCTTCAATCATGCTTCTTTCCCACAACATCTACATCGGATCAACGTTTACAGTTGACCAGCATGTGAGTGCGATCCTGAGTCGGAAGCTGATGTCAACCACATCTTATTTATGTGCCCCAAATTTGACCGTGAACGATTGGTCTTTCTGAAGACATTGCTGAGTATAGGCTACCATCTTCCTCAATCAGTTTCTTCTCTTTTGTGTACTAAAGACGTTCGTCTATATAAAGTGATAGTTAACTTCATCAAGAGCACTGGTCACAATCTGTAGGTTTTAATGGCGTACGTAAATTATAAATATGTCTTGCTGATAAAGATATTTCAGAAATGGTGTGAATTGTAAGCCAAGACACTTTTAATTATTTTCCAATTCAATTCAGTTTTTAAAACATTATGTACAAACTTGTAACAGTTAAGCTTTTTATTCTTGTAAATATGCATTTCTGTATTTGTTTATTCAATTATGTGTACATTGTCGCTATGTGTTACCGATGGCTAGATTGAGGGCACACACACAAAAAAAACCCTTCAGTTCCGTATTCGACGTGTAAGTCCATAACTGTAAGAAATGATCGCAAAATGAGCTTTTGGCCCGAAACCGGTAACATGTAAACAAAGAAAAGCGATCTGGAGACTGAATTAGGACAGTTCTGTAAAACACACAAAGTAATGCAACAGGCCTCTTATGTAGAGGTACAACGATGTGTTTTCTGTCACTGCGCAAAGAGCTTGGCATAGCATAGTTATGCCGATCTTCCACCGCATTCACTGAACCCATGGACAACACGAGTATTTGCCAATTCAGTAAAATTATCCTTAGTTCTGTGTATCGCTGATAAATTACTACCGACACTGTCGGAAAAACAAGTCCGAGACAGTTCCTCACGTGGTAGGTCGTTGAAAAGTTTCTTTCCAATGCCACAGAAAAAAATATGCGAGATCAATCCGAACGGCAGCTACAGAATTTCGGGCTTTGTTCTGGAATGTTTCTTGAGTTCGTTAGTGTAACTGACACATTGGCTATATCTTCACAGGAGTGAAAATGTCGAAGTACGCGCTGTGAGCCTTGTTTTGCAATCAAACGCCTCCTATTCACCCAACGTTCTTGCTGTTGACAACAGTAATGTACACTTCGCTACTCGCCCTCCATTTTGCATTCAGTACAGCTCTGTTCTGTCTCGGGTTTTAAACAAATTAGTAAAGCAATTTTGATTGCAACAGATGTTTATTCTGGTAAATATTAATTCATAATCAGCGGAATTTACATAAAAAGGGATGGTAAATGGGAAAAAACGGGAAGCATAAAAGCTAAAACAATAACAGAATTAAACGTTATACCCATGTTGGTGGCTGATGATGATGGACGGAAGAAGGTGCGTAACAATATAGGCGTCAATTTCTGAACGAGGACCGCGCAGGATTAGCCGAGCGGTGTAGGGCGCTGCAGTCACGGACAGTGTGGCTGGTCCCGGCGGAGGTTCGAGTCCTCCCACGGGCATGGGTGTGTGTGTTTGTCCTTAGGATAATTTAGGTTAAGTAGTGCGTAAGCCTAATAACTGATGACCTTAGCAGTTAAGTCCCATAAGATTTCGCACACATTTGAACATTTTTTTTTTTTTTTTTCTGTACGGGGCAGCATTACTTGAGAATAAGTACAGTGAGCTCCGCCCATCGCGTACTGACAATCAGCATGTACTTACTACGTGAGGCATGTTACATTAAATGGAATAGTTAAAAATTACAAGTAAAATAGGTACTAAAGGATATACAGAAATTGCTAACATAATGGTTCCCAGTAAGTCCGCTTATAATCCTTTTAAAATAAGAAAATGCGGTGACAAACATGATTTGATCGTTTTTGTGTGTAGACTGCTCTTTATGGGCATTTGTACGAACTCGTTGTCAGTAGTCGAATAAGAGGTGGCTGAAATGGTTACTACGGCAATGTCTTCCCTATATCGATAGTTACCCTCCGGTGAGACAGCCAGTTTCTTCATTACTATCGTCTGTCAAAGATAACACACGACGATAGACGTCCAAGCTATCAGACAACCGTCCCCATCCTCTATCAAGGTGTCTTTGGTGGGCCTCGCTGGAGTGAAACTATCGATATCGGGAAGTCATTGGCATCGTGACCAATTCAGCCATCTCTGCTACGACTACTGTCAACGAGTTCATAGAGATTCTCTTAGAGGGAAGTCTACACGCAAAAACGATCATATCACGTCTGTCATTGCATTTCCTTATTTTGAAAAAATTATAAGAGGATTTGTTGGGAACCATTATGTAATTCATATATATCCTTTAGTACCTATTTTACTTGTAATTTTTAACTATTCTAGTTATTGTAACATACCTCACGTAGTAAGTACATGCTGATTGTCAGTGGTGTAAAGCGGTACGCGATGGGCGGACCTCACTGTACGTATTCTCGAGTAACGCTGCCTCGTTCAGAAATTGACGCCTGTGTTGTTACGCACCTTTTTCCGTCCATCACCATCAGCCACCAACATGGGTATAGCACTTAATTCTGTTATTGTTTTAGCTTTTATGCTTCATGTTTTTTCCCATTTACCACCTCTTTTTATGTAAATCCCTCTAAATATGAATTGATATTTACCAGAATAAACATCTGTTGCAAATCAAGACTGCTTTACAAATTTTTTAAAACCCGAGACAGAACCGAGCTGTCCTGATTGCAAAATAGAGGGAGAGTAGTGATGTGTGCGTTACTGTTGTCAACAGCAAGAGCGTTGGGTGAATAGGAGGCATTTGTTTGCAAAACAAGACTCACACCTCTTACTTCGACAAATGGTTCAAATGGCGCTGAGCACTATGTGACTTAACATCTGAGGTCATCAGTCCCCTAGAACTTAGAACTACTTAAACCTAACTAACCTAAGGACATCACACACATCCATGCCCGAGGCAACATTCGAAACTGCGACCGTAACGGTCGCGCGGTTCCAGACTGAAGCGCCTAGAACCGTTCGGCCTCACCGACCGGCGTTACTTCGACATTTTCACTCCTGTGAAGATATAGCCAATGTGTCAGTTACACTAAAGAACTCAAGAAACATCCCAGAACAAAGCTCGAAAATTTGTAGCTGCCGTTCGGATTGATCTCGTATATTTTTTTTCTGTGGCATTGGAAAGAAACTTTTCAAGGACTTACCGCGTGAGGAATTCGATGAAATAATAACAAGGCAACACAGCCGCTAACCACCCTCCCGTAGTCAGGCGATGAGCTCCCACAAACATCTATCTGACTGTGCCAAACATGCACTAATTCGTAACTCAGGCACAATTCCCGTGTTTACCTGTGCACTTGGAGACCTACATACTGTGCTTGGCTGTCTTAGCGACCAGAGAACGTGCTGTACTTTGGTGAATAATGCACCTTTATATATATTAGCTAGTTGAGAGGGACTGTCTTACGTGGCTCACCCTGTGTATTCAAGATAGAGAACAGCCTACGAACATTGTGGCTTGTTCTAGGAGCTCCTCTGGTCTCTTATTTCCCTCATTTCTGCCTCAGCGGGAGTATTGCCTTTCCCCCTTTCACTTTCCCGAGGTGCGAAATGCCCGCGTTTTCGCTGATCGCGTCATCAGGTTACATCCCGGACCCGTGGCCGAAAGTGATCCGAATACTCCTGAGGTTGGAAAGCGGTGACAACCTGCTGGGGCGGGGCGGACAAGGTCAATGTCGCCACTCTCGCTGGAGGCGGCGGGGAGACACAACAGGGGGCGGCGAAGCAGCGACACGACGAGGGCGCCGGGCCATCCGTCTCGGGTTGCGCTGCGGGAACCCAGCAGCCACTCTCTCCTGACCGCAGGCGTCGTTTGGCAGCTGGGCTCCCTTTGGTCCACAGGATCACGCTCACTGACAAGTAGTTGGCAGAGCGCTGGCGAAACGTATTGACTATAAAAAGACCTTTCACTGGGATCTGAATGCGCCTTCACCTAGGCGGACCTCCGCTCAATGTAGAGCAGGGATCCCTAAACTATTTTGGACAAGTGACCCCTTTTCCAAAATGAACTTTACCTCAGACCCCCATGGCCAAATTACCTACTTTTAAGATCAACCCCCTTATTCACAATGGTCCGCTAACTTACAACAGCTGCTACAGAGTGTTATTTTTCATTCTGACTTAGGTCAATAGAAGAAGAGAATTAGCAATTCTTAGTACACGTAACACAACATAAACAATACAGTACCTACCTATCTTGAAAGTTTTAAATAAGAGCTTGTGTTAATTTAATAGGGGTCGATTTTTAGACCTCGTCGTCCCCCAAAATCTGTTGTAGAGGATGGTACCAGCGATGGGAATGGAAAAACATGGAACAAGTACGATTGTGCAATCTATCATTCGAATGCACGACGCCTGCTGTAGGTTCAAAAATGGTTCAAATGGCTCTGATCATTGTGGGACTTAATATCTGAGGTCATCAGTCGCCTAGAACTTAGAACTACTTAAACCTAACTGACCTAAGAACATCACATACATCCATGCCCCAGGCAGGATTCGAAACTGCGAACGTGGCGCGGTTACGGACTGAAGCGCCTAGAACCGCTCGGTCACGCGGCCGGCTCCTGCTGTAGGCTGATGTTTAAAATTATGAAAGTCGTCCTAACAAACGCTAAAATATCACAAATGAAAAGCAAAAACAAATAATAATGTTTCAATATTTACCTTTAAGAAATATAAAATTTGCTATGTCTGAAGCGTAAACGTTCCATGTCGACAATAATTACCCTAAGATAATATACTACGCTGTAGAAGCCTACACAGTAAAGACGTGTTATTACACGAAGTCTTTTGAATTATGTATTACAGCATTTGAGCTATTTCCGTGAACAACGGTGAAATTGCTACACCAAAAGTCATTTCTGAAGGATAAAAGTTATTTCATCACGGAAATGATAAATATGTCTACTGTAATGCATCGCAGCTGTACTGATACACTGAAGAGCCAAACAAACTGGTACACCTGCCTAATATCATAAAGGGCCCCCGCGAGCACGGAGAAGTGCCGCAACACGACGTGGCATGGACTCGAGTAATGTCTGGAGCAGTGCCGGAAGGAACTGACACCATGAATCCTGCAGGGCTGTCCATAAATCCGTAAGAGTACGAAGGGGTGGAGATGTCTTGTGAACAACAGGTTGTAAAGCATCCCAGATATGCTCAATAATCTTCAAGGGCAGAAGAGTGTTCCTGGAGCCACTCTGTAGTAATTCTGGACGTATGGGGTGTCACATTGTCCTTCTGGAATTGCCAAAGTCCGTTGGAATGCATAATGGACATGAATCGATGCAGGTGGACAGAATGCATACCTGCGTGCCATCTGTCAGAGTCGTCTCTAGACGTATCAGGGGTCTCATATCACTCCAATCGTACACGCCCCATACCATTACAGAGCCTCCCCAAGGTTGAACAGTCCCCTGCTGACATGGAGGGTCCGTGGATTCATGAGGTTGTCGCCATACCCGTACAGTCTATCCGCTCCATACAATTTGGAACGAGACTCGTCCGACCAAGCGACATGTTTCTACTCATCAACAGTCAAATTTCGGTGTTGATGAGCCCAGGCGATGCGTAAAGTTTTGTGTGCAGTCATCAAGGATACAAGAGCGCGCCTCCGGCTACGAAAGCCCACATAAGAGATGTTTCGTTGAGTGGTTCGCACACTGATACTTACTGATGGCCCAGCACAGAAATCCGCAGCAATTTGCGGAAGGGTTGCTTTTTTGTCACTCTGAACGATTCTCTCCAGTCGTCGTTGATCCCTTTCTTGCAGGATCATTTTCTGGCAGCAGCGATGTCAGAAATTTGATGTTTTACCAGATTCCTCATACTCACGGTACACTCATGAGGTGCTCGTGAGAGAAAATCGCCGGCCGGGATGGCTGAGCGATTCTAGGCGCTACAGTCTGGAACCACGCGACCTCTACAGTCGCAGGTTCTAATCCTGCCTCGGGCATGGACGTGTGTGATGTCCTTAGGTTAGTTAGGTTTAAGTAGTTCTAAGTTCTAGGGAACTGATGACCTCAGAAGTAAGTCCCATAGTGCTTAGAGCCATTTGAACTATTTTAAGAGAAAATCCCCCCTTCATCACTACCTCGAGATGCTGTGTCCCGTCGCTCGTGCGCCGACTATAATGCCACGTTCAAACTCACTTAAATCTTGATAACCTGTCATTGTAGCAGCAGTAACCCGATCTAATAACTGCGCCAGACACCTGTTGTCTTATATGGGCGTTGGTGACCGCAGCGCCTATTCTGCCTGTTTACATATCTCTCTATTTGTCTACAACAGATTCTCTGGCGCTTCATTGTACGTATACATCATCGACACGTATGTAAATGATCAGAGTTGCAGTTCTGAATAATTACACTGTAGTTAGGAGAAGAGGTATACGACGAAGGGTAGTCTCAACATTATCGACCGTATTGCAAGGAAAAAGGATGAGGAGGTGTATAAGTTCCTGTCTAGATATGTCAGCTATTTGAGAGGCTGAGAAAACACTGCTGGGTTCAGGCTGGGGCCTCGGGATCAACCACCAGCAAGAGAGGTCGCAGCCACTGTCGATCTGTTAGCAGAGGTTTGCCGAGGAGTGTTGTTGGCTAAATGATAAGAAGTGGACGCATGTCTTCCGGTATATGACGTAGCTCTTCCATTTGCTGGAGTAGGTTTTACCTGTGTTGGATAAGATATGGGAAGTGGGACCGCTTGGAAGAAGTACAGATTTGGAGATTAAGTGAGGTATAGAGCAGAAACCCCAACTATCTTCACCGTGTAGCAAGAAAATGACACAGGAAGGAGCATAGGTCCTATCAGGATGTTTCAGACATTTGGGAGGGTGCTCTGGTTACTTTTCGGTGGAGCGTGGATGCTGCCGGCCTCATTTCACATTGTGATGTCATAAAATCATTCCTTTGCTGAAAAATTATAGGTGCATTTCTGACTGGAGGACGAGCATCGAATATTTGATCACAATTATAATGTTGCTCTAAAACTGTTAGCATTTTTTTCTTTGTGTTTTAATGTCTATATAATCTGCGTTGGTCGCGATTAGAAGTGAAAGTTGTTCAACTGGATAGGGTCACATTATTCATTTCTCTAACCATTAGGTAGCACAAACCATCATGCAGAACAAGAAGTTACCTGTGAGGATGGAATTTGCGAGGTGAGGGGGGGGGGGGGGTGAGGAGTCAGTTACTGATTATTTAGATAATACCAATACATTTCGGAGAGAAAACGGAACTGTTACTGAACTATGCGAATTGATGGTATTCTTAGTACTGTTCTGTCAATCAGTTCCGTTTGTATCTCACAGTGCGATGAGCACCGTGTCTGACCACTAGATCCCGTCAAACCCTTGGTAGACTAGGGTTTGACGGGATCTAGTGGTCAGACATGGTCCTCATCGCACTGTGAGATACAAACGAAACTGATTGACAGAGCAGTACTAAATATGTATTCGGTAAACCGTGGCGCATGAATGTCATTAAGTTCATTTGACGAAACCTGGTATTTTGCCACACTGTCTGCAGCAAACAAATGTTGCTCGGTAAAGGTTGTTGAGGTAAGCACAGCACTCCACCTTCAGTCCATAAGTGGCCCAACGGGACCATCCGACAGCCGTGTCATCCTCAGATGAGGATGCGGATAGGAGGGGCGTGTGGTCAGCACATCACTCTCCCAGTCGTTATGATGGTTTTCTTTGCCCGGAGCCGCTACTATTCGGTGGAGTATCTCCTCAATTGGCATCGCGAGGCTTAGTGCACCCCGAAAAATTGCACCAGCGCATGATGGCCCGGATGGTCACCCATCTAACAGCCTGCCACGCCCGACAGCGTTTAACTTCGGTGATCTGGCGGGGCCGGTCTGAGTAGCCGAGCGGTTCTAGGCACTACAGTCTGGAACCACGCGACCGCTACGGTCGCAGGTTCGAATCTTGCCTGGGGCATGGATGTGTGTGATGTCCTTGGGTTAGTTAGGTTTAAGTAGTTGTAAGTGCTAGGGGACTGATGACCTCAGACGTTAAGTCCCACAGTGCTCAGAGCCATTTGAACCTTTTTTTTTTTCCTCTCCACTGCGGCTAGGCCGTTGTCAAAGGTTGTTGGGATGTTCTTGAGCTATTTATTTATCTACTTTCTTTGCTTTGATGTCCACAGAAGATAATGAGAGACCAAGCTAATCTTGAAATTGTGGGAATTTTGTTCTTGTTTACTAGTCACTGTAATGGACAAATGGAATACACTTGTCGTACTAAGTACGAGTTTCGCAGCGTTTGCGACCTGTAACTTACTTTTTATTTAGGAATAGTCCGAAAAGGCAGTTGATCAGAGCGTTCAACGAAATAACTCAATGAAATGTTTACAGCTCTCGCTCTGTGAATAACACTTAAGATGGCTTTCCTTTTGATAACGAGCCACGTTCTGACCATTTGACTTGAATACGTCGAAGGAATTAATAGGTGACTAACAATAAAGTCAAATGTGGTCATCTTATCATATGATTTGAGCTTTAGGTGACAAATAACCAGCAGATGATCCTACAGTAGCGGATAAGAATTCTTTCGCTTCCCCTCTCTGATCTTAATTTGTTTTTCCGTGAACCTAATCTCTTTTGCTCCATACAAGACAATAGTTGGCCAACGGTTCTGTCAGCACAGGAAAACTAATATCAGTCTCGGGGACTATGTGAGTGAAAGAGACAGGAATCCCTAACAGTGGTCCTACAAGTCGGGAGTTGATGTGAGTGCCAGTAAGACGATCTCGTACAGATACCGGTAGTTTCATTTCTGAGGTGCCCCTGGGAAAACAAGACAGACCGACCACGGTAAAGGACAAACAAAAATGAGTGCCAGGCAACATGGAAAAGAAATATTGCTAACAAGGAAGAAGAAATTTAAGATAATTCATTGTAACAGGAAAGAGATTTTGCGTCAGTAGATTTTGTATTAATCTCATAAACGAAGTGAAAGCAAGTAGGTATTGAATACGAAACCATCCAATGGTAGGCAATGGAATAGATGTAAAGTTGAGAGGAAACCTTTAACTGGGGAGGTGACCATTCATAACATAAAGAGAGACGTGGGGTGTTCACAGCACCGTACGTAAATACGATACTGAGGTTTCGATTTTTTTCTTAAATTGTTTACTATATAATAAACATAGTATTTAGTTTTTTATTAATTCATTTAAGTACAATTTAAATCACTGAGGTACTCGAACAATTATCTGTAAGTGATAAATCAATAACATGTGTGAAATTGTATCTAGGCGTCTCGGAGTGAACTAAAGCGATGTTGTTCGGATATGTAGGAGATACAGAGGGGCAGAAACTGTCGATGACATGCTTTGCTCAGGTCGCCCAAGGGCTATTACTGCAGTGAATGACCGCTGCCTACGGATCATGGCCCTCAGGAACCCTGACAGCAACGCCACCATGTTGAATAATGCTTTTCAAGCATACACAGGACGTCGTGTTACGATTCAAACTGTGCGCAATTGGCTGCATGATACGCAACTTCACTCCCAACGTCCAGGACTGCTCAGGATTGGCATCACGTTCTCTTCACCGATGAGTGTCGCATATGCTTTCAACCAGACAATCGTCGGAGATGTGTTTCGAGGCAACCCGGTCAGGCTGAACGCCTTAGACACAATGTTCAGCGAGTGCAGCAAAGTGGAGGTTCCCTGCTGTTTTGGGGTGGCATTATGTGGGGCCGACTTACGCTCTGGTGGTCATGGAAAGCGCCGTAACGGCTGTACGATACGCGAATGCCATTCTCCGACCGATTGTGCTACCATCTCAGCACATGATGTAATATTCCTGGCCTACTCTGTGCAGCCCCCAAGGATCAAATCGCGTTACATAACTTGTAGGAACATGAAACGTATTGACCTTGACGCTCTAACAGCCGATTGCTCAGAAATCTCATGGCATCAAATAATCAGAAAACCCACAATCGACGGCAAAATTAATGAACTTGGTGATAAACTCACTGCCCTCTATGACAAACATGCACCTGTGCGCACAATCCGTGTAAGAAAATCTCCTGCTCCATGGCTGACAGCTGAATTACGTCAAATGATGACTAATAGGGATGCTGCCCACAGGCGTTTCAAGGCAGATCCGAAACCCGAGCGTTTCGAAGAATATAGAAAGCTATGGAACAGAGTGAAACAATGCATTCGCAATGCTAAAATCAGGCGCGCTCGCTCCCTTGTATGCAGCGATCTGACGCCCACGACTCTATGGAAGAATCTCCGTAGCTTGGGGGTCGGAAAGGCAAAATCGGAAACTACTTTTCATGTGTCAGCTAACGAATTAAATGAATTTTTCTCTGCACCTCTGAATACCAGCACAGCTGATAATTACCGTCCACAAGAATCCCCAAACAGGATAACTAACAACGATACCTTCCATCTAAAACATGTAACAACAAATACGGCAAGAAAAGCAATAAAGAGAATCTCTTCTGATGCAATAGGCAACGACAGTATCGGTATAACCATGATTAAGAATGTTGCCGATATCTTAGTACCTGTCTTAACTGACATATTTAATTTTTCCCTCGTGAACGGAATATATCCCACTGCATGGAAAAGAAGCCTAATTCGACCCATCCCTAGGATCGAAAACCCGCAACTGCCTAGTGATTACCGACCAATTAGCATACTGCCTACTGTTTCCAAAGCACTTGAATATATTGTTCATGACCAAAACACTGAACACTTGCATGAATTCAGCCTATATGACAAATTTCAATCCGGTTTCCGTAAACATCACAGCACAAACACTGCTCTAATTAAAGTAACTGATGACCTGAAATATGCCATCGACAATCGAAAGGCAACAATATTGACGCTACTGGACTTCAGCAAAGCTTTTGACACTGTTAACTTTGACATATTGCTCAGAAAAATGCAACAACTTAATTTCTCTGATAGTGCAATGAGATGGTTTGAAAGCTACTTAAAAGACAGACAGCAATGTGTTGTCTGCGTAAATGAAAAATCTTCCTGGAAACATGTTTCCTTGGGAGTGCCACAAGGATCAGTCTTAGGACCACTTTTGTTTTCTTTATATGTCAACGATATTTCGTCGGTTCTGTCCTCCTGTAAATATCATTTCTATGCCGACGACCTCCAGCTCTACCTAAGCGTCAGACCTGAAGATGTAAACACTGCAATCGCTCAGATGAATGATGATCTGTGTTCAGTAGTGAGATGGGCGAAAAACCTGGGGCTTAAACTAAATGCAAAAAAGACGCAAGTAATCTTAATAGCCCATCAGAAATTAATAAGTTCAGATTTCCGCGGACGGCTACCTCCTATTCTGCTCGACGGTACTCCAATACCATATCAGAAAACAGTGAAGAACTTGGGTGTAACTTTGGATGAGCATCTCAACTGGGCGGAGAATACAGTCGCAGTGTGCCGAAAGACGTCTGCTTGTCTCTATGCTCTCAAAAAGTTTCGGAACATATTTCCACAGGACTTGAAACGCCAGCTCGTGCAAGCACTCGTTCTACCGAACCTCCACTACTGTGATGTGATTCAACAAGGCATGAGTAGTGAAAACAAAAGACGGCTAGAGCTAACCATGAATGCCTGTGTGCGTTACACCTGCAACATTCGCCGATATGATCATGTTAGTGCTTCATACTCTGAGCTAGGGTGGCTGCGGCCGGACAAATTGCGTGACTACCACACTCTATGTCTACTCCACCGACTCCTCATCGCGCAAGCACCCCAGTACCTTGCTTCAGAGATTAAAAACCTGTCATGTCATCATAATCGAAACACGTGGTCACTCTTATTTGGTATCCTAACTGTGCCCACTCACAAAACAAAAACTTTTGCAAACTCCTTCTCAGTTGCCGCTGTCCGCCTCTGGAACAAACTGCCCCTTACCTTGCGCAAAATTCGATCTCCTGCTGCTTTTAAGAAGAAGTTGAAGCATTTCCTACTATCATCCTCACAAAGTTCTCCACAAAATTAATGTACAAGGACAATCCCCTCATCTGTCAAATAGCAAAGCTAGCGTCTCCTATCTTGCTCCTGAGATGCCTTCCTCTTCATCTTTCTCTATTAGCCACGCAATCTTCTTTTCCTTTATATGTTTCATCATGTCTCTATTCTTCTCCTCCCTTCACCATGAGTCTCCCTCATACTCCCTGCTGCCGGCACTCCTATCTAAAATCTGTCTCTTCAATAATGTCTAATTATAACAGTACTTGTGACCTAAGAATATAAACTCTATATGTACGTATTTTTCCAGGTGTACCTTTCAAATTGTTTATTTCACTTTTTGTACTCGATGTAGTTTAACATGCCTACTAAAACATATGAATGTAAAATAAGTAGAATGCCTGGTTAGATGTAAGAGAGGGCCTGATGGCCCTAATCTTGCCAGGTTAAATAAATCAATAAATAAATAAATAAATAAATAAATATCGGCAGCATATTGGCGAGGCATTCGTCTTCATAAACGACAATTCGTGCCCCCATCATGCACATCTTCTGTATGACTTCCTTCAGGATAACGACAGCGCTCTACTACAGTAGCCATCATGTTCCCCAGATATGTACCCTATCGAACACGCTTGGGATAGATTGAGAAGTGCTGTTTACAGACGACGTGACCCACCAACCACCCTGAGGGGTCTACGCCGATTCGCCGTTGAGGAGTAGGACAATCTGGACCAACAGTGCCTTGATGAACTTGTGGATAATATGCCACAACGAATACAGGAATGCATCAGTGCAAGAGGATGTGCTACTGGGTATTAGAGGTACCAGTGTGTACAGCAATCTGGACCACTAACTCTGAAGGTCTCGCTATACGGTGGTACAACATGCTATGTGTGGTTTTCATGAGCAATAAAAAGGGCGGAAATGATGTTTATATCGATCTCTGTTCCTATTTTCTGTACAGGTTCCGTAACTCTCGGAACCGAGGTGATGCAATACTTTTTTTGATGTCTGTAGTAAGACACTGTCATACGACACACCCTAGCGGCAGGTGGTCGCAGATGTGAAAAATACATAAGATAAAATATGTAGAATATTAATAGCGTTTGTTTTATTTAAAAATTATAGCACTGTTGACACAAAAATTGGGAGGCTTTATTTTCATCCATCCAGTACCTCACAGAGAAAAGAGAAAATACCATTTTCGGTTGTTAAACGACTTCTAAAGCCGAATTGTACATTTGATAGAAAATTATGTGATATAAAATAATCAATTATCCTTACATACAGAGCCTTTTCAATAGCTTTAGCAAACACTGGTGGCATAAAAATAGGTCTAAATTGTCTGCATTATCCCTTTCTACCTTTTTATAAAGCGGCTTTACTACTGAGTACTTTAATCGTTCAGGAAACTGACCATTCCTAAAGGAAAACTTACAAATATTTATAAGTACAGGACTAACATGTGCAGCACAGTAATTTAATATTCCGCTAGAGACTCCATAATATACATGAGAGACTTTAGTCTTCATGATTTAATTATTGTAGCAGCCACGGCCTAGGAGTAGCGTCATCGACTATTAATCAGAATGTCTTGCTCCCTGGATCAGAACCATGCCATTCCGTAAATTCTGAATACATGTTATCAGCAATGGACGCTGAAGGCTTCCGAAAAAAAAGTCACCCTCGCTCTGCCAACGGCCTTGTCAAAGAGGATGGAGGAGCGGACAGAAGTTCAGGGGACACTCTTACTATTGTGGTGAGGGACTGCCCTGAAAATGTGGAAGAATGTGCAATAATCAACGGCATGATGATGCACAAGTGAAATGGAGTGTAATCATGGATTTATGGTAAGATGTATCAGGAAATGGTACTGCGAAAATAGGATTCAAAAATGGTTCAAATGGCTCTGAGCACTATGGGTCTACTTCTGAGGTCATCAGTCCCCTAGAACTTAGAACTACTTAAACCTAGCTAACCTAAGGACATCACACACATCCATGCCCGAGGAAAGAGGAATCGTTGAGAGCAGGAAAGTAGGAAACCGAGTGATTTACAGAGACCACTTCAATGATAGGCTAATTCTAATTAAAACTAACGCCAAGCCAACGCTGACAACAATAATTCAGGTATACATGCTGACGTCGCAAGCAGATCAAGAGACAGAGAAAATATATGACGATATTGATCAGGTAAATCAGTAAGTGAACGGAGATGAAATTCTCATGATCATTGAGAATTTCAATGTGGTTGAAGGAGAAGTAGTTAAAGAAAGAGTCAAGACAGATTATGAGCTAGGTGATGGGACTGAGAGAGGAGAAAGACTAATTGAGTTCGGCAAAAAATATCTGTTAGTAATTGCAAATACGCTGTTCAAAGTACAGGGGTAAATGAGGTACACTTGAAAAAGGCCCAGACACAAATAAAGAATCCAGCTGGATTACATCACGGGCAGACAGTTTCAGAAATCTGATGCTGTATTGTAAGGACTATCCAGGAGAACATAGAGACTAAGTTCCTAATGTAGTAATAATGAAGAGATTCAGTAGGAAGAATCATTGCGCAAAGAAGTGGGATACTGAAACAGTGAGGAATCGTTTTAAGCATTTGAGAATGTATAGAACCCGTGGTCTAGGGTCTCTCCACTGGATCCACCTGGCTTCACCTCCATTATGTACTACGTGTGGTATTCAAGACGACGATGGCCATCGACCTGAGTGCGGCGAGTCGAGTAATGTTTGGCATTTGGTCCGCCAGATGCTGGCGTTCATTACACGCACGCCTCCAGACAGCATCACCCCACAAATGATTCTCTTCCCGGACGTGGACTATTTTCCGCGTGCATAGGCAGTGACGTGGAACAGCGGACACGCACTCCACAACCTGTTTCGTGGTGGTGAAAAAATTGGTCCTCGACTTCTGGCAATACCTTAGCGACCGACATTGTGCAATGTATCAACAATATTTCTCCAACTTTCTTCGCAGCTATTTCCACAACTCCCTCGCAGCTGTATCATCGATGCAAAGAGCAGCTGACATATGACCCTTATTCCATTGTACAGATATGATCCTCTCAACAATTATTCAAACATACTTTCGGAAAGAACCTAATGGTGTGTCGCCACCACGCATGATTTTCTTACACGCTGATCTCGAAGTTTATCGCTAGTCTTTGCGGGGATGTGCTTGAGCGACGGAGATGGAGTCATTTATGACAAAATTAAAAGAATAAAAAGAAAATTTAAAAATTAAATAGGTGCCTTTCTGTATCCTTATTTCCTGTTTTTCTTCCTTTTTAACAGAAGTTATTCGGGTCTTTCGTGGTAGAAGCCAACCCAGCTGCCGCTTAAATTTTGAATAAAAATCAGCAGCAATAGAGACCGCAGTATTCTGGCATAAGAAGTTACGCCATTCAGTCAACGGCTCTTTCAAACAGGGTAGGAGCGCATAGAGGTTCAGAGGACTTTCTTTCCCTTGGGACGGGAAACTGCCTCTAAATGCGGAAGAATCAACAATGATAAACGGCATGAGCATGCACAGGACAATGGCAACCACTGCATTACCGACACGTAACGTGTATCCACAGGATATGTGGTCTGTAATTGAAAAAAATGTCTTGATATCGCTCCATCGGCAAAAAATTCCGGAATAGTCCCTCATTCGGATTTCCAGGAGAAGACTGCAAAGGGGAAGGTGAGCATTAGAAAAAAATTAAATAATCAACGAAAGGATAACGAGTCGGGGCAAGGAATGTCAGAATTTTGAACGTGGTAAGGAAACTAGAAAATCTGAAAAGTGAAATTCTAAGGGTCAATAAAGATATGATGGGCGTTGGTGAAGTGAAATGGAAAGAAGACAAGGATTTATGGTCTGGTTAGTAGTGTAATGACCACAGCAGCAGAAAATTATGTAAAGCGAGTAGGATTCGTCATGAATAGGAAGGAAGGGCAGAGAGTGAGTTACTGTAAACAGTTCAGTGATAGGGTTGTTCTCATCTGAATCGGCAGCAAACCAATACTGACAACGATAGTTCAGGTATACATGCCGACGTCGCGAGCCGAACATGAAGAGGAAGAGAACGTATATGAGGATACTGTACAGGTAATGCAATACGTAAAGAAGGAAGAAAGTCAAAAGGTCTGGGGCGACTGCAATGTGGTTGTAGGGAAAGGAGTAGAGGAAAGGGTTACGGGACAATATGCTCTTGGTCCTAGGAATAAGAACGAAGATAGACTAACTGTGTTCTGCAGTAAATTTCAGCTAGTAATAGCGAATAACCTGTGGGATACGGAAGCGTTAAGAAACGAAGAGCCAGCCTGAAATTCTTTGAGGCTATAGATACTGCGATAAGGAATAGATCAGTGGGCAGTACAGTTGAGGAGGGCATCTCTAAAAAGAGCAGTCACAGAAGTCGAATAGAAAATCATAGGTAGAAACATGTTAATTGTGAAGAAATCATGGGTAAGAGAAGAAATACGTCAATCGACTGATGAAAGAAGGATGTTCAAAAATGTATATGGAAATTCAAGAGTACAGAAATACAAGACACTTGGGAATGAAATAAATGGGAAGTGCAGAACATCTAAGGCAAAATGGCCGGGTGAAAAATGTGGAGAAATCTAAAAATAAATTTCTTGAAAGACATCATGTTCACGCCAATGACTGTTAAACTTTTTATTTCCACAATTGCAATTTCGGCCTTAGGCCATTATCAAGTGCAGATGTTTTGGCTTTAAGCCATATCTACTTTATACAAGATGACACATCTATATGTCGTTGTCATTTGCTGTAATATACATTCGTAACTGCTAAGTATTGCGAGCACACATGTCCATGTATAACGTAAAGACATTAGTAGGGATGGCGAATGGCCGACTACGTATATTGGGAGAATTTTAGAATATTGTAGTTCGTCTATAAAGGAGACGGTGTATCGAATACTATCGAAACCCATTCTTGAGTACTGTTTGAGTATTTGGGACCCCTATCAGATTGGATTAAAGAAAGACATCAAAGCAGTTCACAGGCCCTGTTAGATTTGTTACCGATAGGCTCAGCCAAGACAAGTATTACAGACATGCTTCGCGCAGGAATTGCTGGAGGGAAGACGTTTTTCCAACAAAACGCTTTTGAGAAAATTTACAGAACTGGCTTTGCAGATGACAGGAAATGAAATGAGTAGTTGTGATACAAAATACGTTCTACCATGCCCCATATGGTTACTTGCAGAGAATGTATGTAGGTGTAGATATAAGTGTAGTGAGATATACAACAATTTTTTCACCACACGTCGTCGATGAAGTCGAGCAACATCAAAAACGGCGCATCGTACTTTATGATGACAATGTCATCTGCCTCTCGGCACATGAAGCAATTCATTATTTGATGGTGAGTAAAGTTGAACTGACATCAGTCTGCTACTTTTTCCATTTCCTGATGTGAAACAAAATGAGGTTTGGCATTGGATTTCATTATCACAGGAAACTGTTGAATCGTTCTATAACCCTTTTAACTAGGTACCAAAAACTGGATGGAAAACTACATCCAGTATTTTCAGACACAGGCAGAACTGTATACATCTTAAAGTATAATATTTTGAGAAGTAATAAAGCGATTCACACAAACAAAATTTTCGTTTTAAAATTTTTGTATAAAACTGTGAAGGTAGTTCACACGTTAGAAATGAATTGCTCAAGTGCAGCGATGAAGGAAAGTAGAAGAATACACGATAGCGGAGAATGAACGTTTTCAGAGAATCGATCCTGAAACAGCGTGAATAAAAATTAACGAAAACAGACTACAGATAAAATCAGTACAGGTAATAAAGGCCCTAAAATAAAACGAATAGGCGAAGGAAAACAAGAAGAAAAGCAATCGAGCTTAGTTGCTGCATTAATGAAAAAAAAAACGTGTCACTGCATTTTTGTACGGGCAGAACCACATCAACCGTCCTTGGAATGAGCAGAGCAACTGCGTTTTCCCAACCTGTGTTTTCAGCGAGGGGACGTCCAGGGTCCGTTGTTTTATTCTCAACGGCGCATCGTCCACCGTGGCCGGATCATTGTTTTCCTGTGGCCGCACACATACCTCCTTCCGTTTTTCCACGTGCTGATATTTTTGTTGCACGTGTTTTCCCTGGGAATCAAAGCAGGCATTTCACACTGTCTGGTTGGTCACGTTCCATGGAGACAGGTCAGATTTTTAGGTAGCGTCGTATCTTTTTGTCAAACATCGAGTCACGTATGGTAGTTTCCAGATCCGTGACATATCGGGCTCTTGTAGCCAAAGTAAGGCACATAACTGCTTCATTACAATTAGAACGTTGAATCTTGCACAGCTGTTTCGAAGACCTCCAGTAGAGATGTAATTAATAAAGAAAAGTGGTAGTTTTTCCACTAGTAATAATTTATACAGGGTCAGCACTGATAAAGCTGACAAACTGCAGGGGCGAATTTCTGACTGGAAACGGAGGAATAAAGGTCTCATAAACATGTGTCTGGAAATGCATCGTTGACGAATGTTAGTCCCACTGACAACATGCCATGTGTTCGTTTGGTGTTGCAAGCTGTATGATTGATGCAGCGTACTGTAAACAGCAGAATGGTCCGGCATTCATGTCAGGAACAAACGTCTATGGGTTTGTGTACGGCCAAGCAGATAAAAAACGGACGAGGCGTAGCAAAGCTATACCAAAACAAGTACCTTCACAGACACCAACTACATTACACAACATTTCAAACGCTTTTTGGGTGTTTGTGTGATCATGGGTCCTTCTAGACAGACGAACGTGGAGGGAGGTGGTGAACTGTACGTACACCGGATTTGGAGAACCGGACTCTACAGAATTTTGAGAGGAATCTTAGAACAAGCTACAGGCAAATGGCTTGCCAACACATTGTACGCCAAAGTACGATTACGTGTATCCTGCATTACAACCGCTACTACCCCTATCACCCACAGTCTCATAGAGGCCACTTTGAACATCTGTTGAGACGTGGATAGGATGCAGCTCTGTACTGTGTTACGGACGATTTGTTGTCGTTGCATGCACACCGACCATTTCTGGACACATGTTTGTAGGACTTATTTTTCTCTGTATCCAATCAGGAGTCCGTCCATTCAATTTATCGCTTTTTTTAATATTCGTCCTGTGTAATAAGATACTAAATAAAATGAAAACTAATGAATGTAAAGTCTTTGTGACTGTCGGCTGTGCTAAGCGTAGCTCTAAACATTTGACTTTGACATCCCGGACGGTAAATATCGGAACATGTTGTTCATCGAGTGAAACTAGGATAAAGCAAGTATGCACTACCTGATCAAAATTATCCGGACATCCTTATGTAATGCTTAACTAACCACTGGACGTGACGAGAGGAGAACCTGCAGTACAAAAGAGTCTGCAGAGCAGCACTAGCATCAGAATGGGTCAGACAGGATGTAACCTCCCCCTCACTTATCGACCTTAATGACAGTGAAAAATTAAACCGCGTGTACCTAATGGAAATTTGGAAAAAGCAATCGTCACCGAAGTCAATTTGTCGGTAAAGAGGGAGGAAAGGGTTACATCTAAATGAAAGGAAAAATGCAAATGAAACTGGTGGAAATTAATTTTGAAAAGGGGTAAAGTTAATAAAGAAAGTAAACGTGCGGCCGTTACGTTAACAATTAACTAGCGGTAATTAGATATTTGATATTTGGGGGAAATTACGGTCGCCAGTCCTAAGGACAATTACTATAGTAACTGAAAAAAGAAAGGTTATTACACATGTAATTAGCACTAGAAGCGTGGTAACTGAAGGTTGACACGTGTAGTGTGAAAACTGAAAGTTTGTCAGAAGTAATAAATTTCGCTACACTCTGACTTAATTTAGCAAAAGAATTAATAAAACCGGAAAATCGAAAGTTAATTTAGTGACTGAAATTAATAGTGAGCTTTCTTTCTGAAGCACATCGAAATTCAGTAAAATACGGTTAGTCTTGGGCTGCTTCAACAATCATTTCAAAAGCTATTTGAATCTACGCAATTTAGAAATAAGAGATTTAACTTTGAACTTGAATTAAATGATTCTGAACAATTAACAATAGTAAAATTTAGTACGTACCAAGCTGAGCTGCAGTCACAGGTAAGCTAAAATACGGTAACAAAACTCGCACTCTTAATTTGTACTTGTGTAATCTAAATATTGTAGCCAGCTATGAATACCTTAACTGAACTTTGAAATTAAAGCAGTGAAATCGAATGATGCTGGCGTTTGAATTTCAACGACACTCGGGTTCATTCCGGAAAAGGAAGAGACCCTGCTTGGTAATGCAATTGGGGCAGTGAGCAACAAAGTTTCATGCTAAGTTGCTGTAATTTTGTGATGCAACAATTTTAAAAGTTTGAAAAGCTGAGGTCTGCCATACAGTTCTAAAACTTTACGTGCTTCCAGTCTTCCTTGTTGGCTGATTGAAGGTTTGAAGCCGTCGATCGAGGAGGTGGCGACAGTCACTCATTGTCGGCCGTCACTGTTGCAGAAGCTGGATGTTGGCGCGCCTTCTTCTCGACACGGTCACCAGGCGAAACGGGCTCTTGATGTGCGCCAGCTAATGCTTCCCGTCCCCGACACCGCGTCAGAAACTATCATCGCAAGTCGAGCGCAATTACATGCTGCCAAACCCCGAAAGCGCGGCAACTCGCGGGAGCTTCACACAACACACCTGCTCCACTGCACCACCCCAGCCAGACTCTCCCTCTGCCCGCGCTCCACGCGACAGAGTTAACACTACCAAAGATCTTAAACACTTTTGTTCTCCACGCGAACTATCGATGTATTCGTTCGATAGCATAGTTTTCCCTAGGCCAGACCCAGCGTATAAATACAAATAATATTCACAAAACGAATCAACATAAATATATATATATATATATATATATATATATATATATATATATATATATATATATATACAAACAGTAAAACAATTACAATATATAAAGACACAGAAATGTCATATCTTCAGGTAACAAAATAAGGAAAAAAAATTTATAGTGCAGCTGATGGAAATAGGAGGATATGCAGTTCCGGCGTTACACGTGCCCCACATTGTCTGAGGATGTTCGCGTAACCTAAACAGACTGAGAAAATGTCCCAAAAAAGAAACAGCGGAAATGCATGTGCTCGAAACATCAAGTAAATTTAGCATTCGTTTAATTAACCATAAATCAATATTTAGACCATAATAATTGAGTGGAGACACTCCTAATCTTAATCCACTCTGTCAGCTTACACAAAAGAAAACGGGTTGACAACATATTAAAATTCATAGAAAACATAGAAAATGGTTTAGCTATTCTAAAATCATCAAAATTCCTAACATTATCAAGAAATGGAATTCTATTTACAAAATTAACCAGAGTACATGGTCATAAAAAACAGGTATATTAAAATACGCAAAGTAATAATTAATTACATAGAATACACATTTTATATAACCTTTTCATAATTACTATTCTCGTCATAGAGTCCACTTAACGTCCGCATCTCGTGGTGGTGCGGTAGCATTTCGCTTCCCACGCCCGGGTTCCCGGGTTCGATTCCCAGCGGGGTCAGAGATTTTCTCTGCCTCGTGATGGCTGGGTGTTGTGTGCTGTCCTTAGGTTAGTTAGGTTTAAGCAGTTCTAAGTTCTCGGGGACTGATGACCATAGATGTTAAGTCCCATAGTGCTCAGAGCCATTTGAACCATTTTTTTAGTCCACTTAACGCTAAACAAGAAAATAATATACAGCAGATCGACAAAAAACATAAATATTGACAACAGAATTCTTTCACATAGGCTGTCCGGGAATAAAATCAACTCCGCCTTCCGTACCCGCAAGTACAAAGAATGCCGACAGCGGCACAAGAGCCGACAGCGGCACAAGAGCCGACAGCGGCTCCGACTCGTCAGTATTGTTGCGCCTGCCTGTGCGGCACGCTTGATCTCACTCGCCCTTGTAACGGCATTTCCAGAACGTCCGTTTCACTGAATTCTTTCGGAGAAACCCGCTCCCGAGTAATCTCAAGGAGTCCATTAACACTATCACAGTGGATAACTCAACACTGTCCATCATCACATGCATGTACTAGCCTGAAACTTAAAACAGCGTCTAAGTACATCGGCAATGACTAGTAAAACACATATTCATGAAATCTTACAGCTAGTTACAAAATCATATTTACATTGCTTAATCTACTGTGACTCAGCTGTAAACTTAAACTAGCAGCTTGGATTTTTCAATTGATAAATAATCACTCTCTCTTAAATCATTTAGTAAAAATTAATTACTTATTAATTACAACTTCTTTAATGTCCTCTTGGTCAGGCAAAAGCATGGAAATCTAGCAAATCGTTTAAATCTTAAACTCTATATTTACATACTGTACAAATTACCCATTCTGTGGTATTAATCAATCCTAGGTTGGTACAATTTCAAGTCTACAATGTTCCGTATACCTAATAGTTTTCCAGAGCTTGGATACTCTAAGCAATAAGCATTTGTGTGAGGTACACCAATGACCTTATATGGTCCATTATAAACAAACTTAAATTTAGAGATTTCATTGTCTATCTAGCTCGATTTCTCATGAGCTTTTAAAAGTACTAAGTCTCCGATTGCAAACTTAGCAAAACGCGCTTTAGCGTCATGACGACGTATGGGAGCATCGGCTTTTGGATTCATTACTTCTCGCAAACGATCTTTTTTCACACCGATACTAATGTCAATCCGTGGAAGGAATTTGATTATCTCTTCCAATTCACTTTCTACACTTTTGTCAATGCCGAGATTCCTCTTGTTACGGCGGTTCAAATTCATTCCTACGTCAATGTCATCCGGCCAGTTAACAATGTGTATAGGCTGGTATTGCCTATGCACACCGTCTCCTGCCTCGTCAAAACTAACTACTATTGCTTTATCTTGTGACGTACATGTCAAAGTTTTGCTTTCGCAATTAATCACTGCACGGTACTTTAATAGCCAATCTAACCCGATAATTACTTCCGTAGTTAAGTCTGGCACGACGACAAACTCTTGTTCAAATCGTGCCCCACATATCTCGAAGTTGACAAAAATCTGTTTTGTGACCGGTTTACTGGCCTTCCCAGTAGCACCGATAATTTTCACTCCTGTTACTGGCATAACTACGATGCCAGGTCTGTCTTTCAGTAACTCAAATATTTTCGCAGATACAGCACTCAATTCTGCACCGGTGTCAATCAACACGTTTAGTTGTAGGCCGTGCATATTAACAGACACTACTATCCGTCTACACTTGTCCTCGACTGTTTCTTTATTTTCCCACAGTAAATCCTGGTCTATATCCAGGTCATTCCAGAAAAAAATCATCTGGCTTTGATCCTAAATCCGGCTTATCTGGCGGCTTTTTCAGCCTCTGTTCAGATATAGTTTTAATTTCAACACGTTTGTCCTGAGGCTTAGTCTGTAGCTTCGCCTCCAATACCGAAACCTTTTCCTGTAACTCGTCAACTATTGAGTGTTGCTTTGCTATCAATTCACTAATTTTCACCTTCGTTGATTCATCTTTGGCCAGATTGATCTCATCTGCCAATCTACCTAGAGGAATGTGCCCAGTAGTATCTGCAATTACTTCCTCTGGATCTGCGCAACCCACACTGCTATCGTCCGACCGTATAACGTCAGCTCTAACCTCATACACGCTGTAATCTACGTGCTTTTCTACCAATCGTGCCCGGCTGTCACTAAAATTCTCGTAATCTTTCTCCTTAATACTTTCGCAATGTTTAAACTGGAGTTTTGCGTCGGATGGGTCGGCCACTTCTCCCACTATAACTTTCGGTAAAGTCTGCCGGTCAGGGCCAGAACTTTCCGTTACTACTTCAACATCCAACTCTTGCGGGACGGAACACGACGAATCTTGCTCGTGCTCCCCATTAACATCAACTATTTCTGGTAAAGTCTGCCGGTTAGGGCCAGAACTTTCTATCACTTCACAAACACCACCTTCCTGCGGGACGAGACGCGGCAAATCCTGCCCGCGCTCCCCATAAACACTTCTCCCGTACAGGCCCCTATAATCTCTTAGTTCGTCGTATAAGCGACCGAACTGCCTTAACCAGACCTCATCCCTCTCTGCATCCCCTCGCTCGATGACGGACGTGTTATCCGACATCTGATCTTCTCTCAACAATTGCGAATCATTCTTAAACCCAATCTCCATTTCCGGTGTGGGTGTTACACCTGCCACTTTATAATCGTTTTCCGGAACACTACTTAAATTGTTCTCACTGACAGTGAAGGTATTTTCTACCGCCGTCTCTACAGCTGATCTACTACTTGTGGGCGCACTCCTTTCTCCTAACACTGGCACACGCTCCCGCCGTTGAATATTCCATACGGAATTTTCATAACGACGACACCTGGGGTTGCTCCTGTCATTGGGCCTCCAAAATTTCTCCACGCCCGGTGGGCCCCTCACCGGCGCGGCTCATGGTTTCCCTGTCTCGTCCCAGCAGATCTGCTCCCCGGATGCTGCTGAGGCGGCTTATCGCACCCTCTGGCGTTATTACTATCCAGTGAAGCCCGTATCACGTTAGTATGATACTGGTTTCCGTCATTCCTGTTATTATTTGCATTGTACCGATTGTTATTACGGTCCGAACCATTATTGTTATTGCTGCCATGGTTGCGGTATGCATTATTCCCATGGTTATCGTTGTTGTGGTTGCTGTGGTACCCGTTGTTGTTACCACGGCCTCTACCACTATCGCGATTATTGCGCCAATTGTTCTAGTCCTCAACTCTTTCCAGGAAATCATTGATTGTCCTGTAATTGCTTCCTATGTAGCGTTTTGTATCATCTGGAAGCTTCTTGTAGAGTTCCCAGACTATTTCGGATTCCGTGCGGCGATCACGCAAATATTCCAACTTGCGGATCCAGCCGTCACAAAACTCCTTCATCGAGCCGCGCGAATTCGCATCGAAAGGCCTCGATACGACAAATTCGCGCCAGACACTTTGCTGTTTTTGCTCTGACCAGTATTCAGCCAGAAACAAATTTTTAAACTCGTCAAAAGTCAGGTTGGTAATGTTGAGGTTTAAGCCCCAACGCTTGGCATCACCAGCCAACACATCAATAATCGCATTAATTTTTCTCTCATTAGTCCATGATCTGGGTAAAACTCTTTCACAAATTTTAATGAAATCCGTCGCGTGTATACCGCCTTTTTTCAAGGGGTCGAACCGCTCCTCTTTCGTCAACAATTGCGAACTTTGTGCACAGATTGGCACGTAGCTCTGTTTTTCGTCAAGTTTCTTTTCTAATTCCGACACTCTCGTAATTACTTGGCATGTGGTTGTCGTAAGCGTTTCCACTTCCCTCTTTTTCTCTTCGCAGGTATTATCCTGCTTCGTCACTTTGGTATCTACTTCGGATACTAAAGCCTTTAAAGTTTCCACCTTCTTTTGATTCTCTATTTTCACTAACTGAATTTGTTCCGTCACCTTATTCTCGATGATCGGAGCAACTGCTTCTCCTACACTTTTCTCGATTCTGCTAATTTCGGAATAAAAACGAGTATTTATGCTCGCAATTTCCGCCTGAACGCCTATCATTTCCTGTTTAAGATTACCGATTTCGGTATTAATCACAACAATATCTTCTTTGATTTTATCAACTTTTGTGTTAACAACTCCAACATTGTTGTTAACAACATTAATAGCTTTGTTCTGATTGTCTAGCTTCCGTTCAATTTTTTCAGACTGACTCGTGATTTCGTAAATCAAAGTATTCAATAAATCAGTTAAATTCCCGGAAAATACCGGTTTTACTTTCGTAGCGGCTTCCTCTTTAATTGTCCCCCCGTATTCGTCATCAAGGGATTCACATTTGATTTTCACTTCCGATTCCGAAACATTTTCTAAAGTTTGGAATTCCATTTCTGCTCTTTGTTGCGTTTCGGTGGCCGCATCTTTCATGCTAGCCGCCTGCCCCTGAACAATGGGTACCGCGGTGCGCGTTTCCCACTGTTCGGCCGATTGTTCCGTATCCAAGTCTACCAAATTTTGGTAATTGTTGCCTCCACTCATTTAAATAATTTTCAGTATAAATGACCAATCTCAAATCTAATTAGGATTCCTCCCACTACTTAATCTCGCTGACGTAACGACCTGTTCGTAACCAATACTTTGTTACGAGATTTGCACCATACAAAATTCGTGTCCAGAACAACCTCAAATCTGAAGATTGTCCTGTCACCAGGTCGCCACGTGTAACCTCCCCCTATCGACCTTAATGACAGTGAAAAATTAAACCGCGTGTACCCAATGGAAATTTGGGAAAAGCAATCGTCACCGAAGTCAATTTGTCGGTAAAGAGGGAGGAAAGGGTTACATCTAAATGAAAGAAAAAATGCAAATGAAACCGGTGGAAATTAATTTTGAAAAGGGGTAAAGTTAATAAAGAAAGTAAATGTGCGGCCGTTACGTTAACAATTAACTAGCGGTAATTAGATATTTGATATTTGGGGGAAATTACGGTCGCCAGTCCTAAGGACAATTACTATAGTAACTGAAAAAAGAAAGGTTATTACACATGTAATTAGCACTAGAAGCGTGGTAACTGAAGGTTGACACGTGTAGTGTGAAAACTGAAAGTTTGTCAGACGTAATAAATTTCGCTACACTCTGACTTAATTTAGCAAAAGAATTAATAAAACCGGAAAATCGAAAGTTAATTTAGTGACTGAAATTAATAGTGAGCTTTCTTTCTGAAGCACATCGAAATTCAGTAAAATACGGTTAGTCTTGGGCTGCTTCAACAATCATTTCAAAAGCTATTTGAATCTACGCAATTTAGAAATAAGAGATTTAACTTTGAACTTGAATTAAATGATTCTGAACAATTAACAATAGTAAAATTTAGTACGTACCAAGCTGAGCTGCAGTCACAGGTAAGCTAAAATACGGTAACAAAACTCGCACTCTTAATTTGTACTTGTGTAATCTAAATATTGTAGCCAGCTATGAATACCTTAACTGAACTTTGAAATTAAAGCAGTGAAATCGAATGATGCTGGCGTTTGAATTTCAACGACACTCGGGTTCATTCCGGAAAAGGAAGAGACCCTGCTTGGTAATGCAATTGGGGCAGTGAGCAACAAAGTTTCATGCTAAGTTGCTGTAATTTTGTGATGCAACAATTTTAAAAGTTTGAAAAGCTGAGGTCTGCCATACAGTTCTAAAACTTTACGTGCTTCCAGTCTTCCTTGTTGGCTGATTGAAGGTTTGAAGCCGTCGATCGAGGAGGTGGCGACAGTCACTCATTGTCGGCCGTCACTGTTGCAGAAGCTGGATGTTGGCGCGCCTTCTTCTCGACACGGTCACCAGGCGAAACGGGCTCTTGATGTGCGCCAGCTAATGCTTCCCGTCCCCGACACCGCGTCAGAAACTATCATCGCAAGTCGAGCGCAATTACATGCTGCCAAACCCCGAAAGCGCGGCAACTCGCGGGAGCTTCACACAACACACCTGCTCCACTGCACCACCCCAGCCAGACTCTCCCTCTGCCCGCGCTCCACGCGACAGAGTTAACACTACCAAAGATCTTAAACACTTTTGTTCTCCACGCGAACTATCGATGTATTCGTTCGATAGCATAGTTTTCCCTAGGCCAGACCCAGCGTATAAATACAAATAATATTCACAAAACGAATCAACATAAATGCATATATATATATATATATATATATATATATATATATATATACAAACAGTAAAACAATTACAATATATAAAGACACAGAAATGTCATATCTTCAGGTAACAAAATAAGGAAAAAAAATTTATAGTGCAGCAGATGGAAATAGGAGGATATGCAGTTCCGACGTTACAAGGAGAGCTTAGTGACGTCAGACGTATGTCATCTGAGAAAAGCAAATCGATTACGGACGTTTCAAACCTTCTGAAGCAGCCCAAATCGACTGTTTGTGACGTGATTCTAACGTGGATACCATTGCTGAACCAAGACCCGCTGGACCTGACGTATTGACAGGCATGGACCGTGGAGCACTGCTGCTCGGAATATTTATCGCGCTGCGAACGCTTGTCAGCGGGGCAGTAATACGCTGTACAGGACATTCATCTGACCTCCCATGGGCTCCACAGCAGTAACCTAAGACACCATGACTGACGTGGACTAGGCGAACATTATTGCAAAACACCTGCATATCTTCATGCTTTCTGTCTTCACCTATGATGATGTCGTCTTTCTGCAGAATAAATGTCTGTGTGTTTGAGGAGCATAGTACTGAGCATACGTTGATGAATACGCTTGATCTGAACCTGATCTGAATCTGGAATATATCTGGGCGCTAACATCAGGGGACTGTCGTTTAATATGGAATGTTGATAGACACCTGGAGCCACATGCGTCCGGACACCTAGTAACAAGGGAAACTGCCCATTGCTCCCCCCTCAGATTTAGTGGTAAGATGACCCAGTGCATACGCCGTCAAAAACTGAAACAGATTAAACATGGAAACATGAAGAAGGTGTATTGAACTGGGAAAAAAAATCAAAATAGAAACAGTGAACGGGCCAAGCTTAACAAGTGCAATATTGAGAGAACAGGGACAGCCGTGGCGTCGTGGGTAAGTGGTCACAGTGATTGACTGTAAAGCAGACGAGTCATGTTGAAAACTCTGTCGTGCCCTTTGTTTTTCACAACAATATCGACTGTCCGACCGGTCATACAAATGTTTTTTTTTTTTCTCTTCCTGTAGTCTTGGCACTTATCATACTATACATTGGTTATAGAATACGTGTCGTCTGGTAAGAATATGCTGCCGTCACAAGTAAATGTGATGAATAGTCAGAGGGCGAGATGCCATATAGACGTCTCAAAGAAATGAAAACAACAAATAAACGGGTGTGAACTATGTTACAACAAAGAAATTCAAGAGTCAAAACTTCCAAAGTGGAACGCAACTTCAGGTACGTTTGACAGAGCACAGGGACACTGTGTGATTGTGAAACTATTGCGTTCATTTGTTCGAGGAGGCATATCTCACTCACTTACTAGGAGTACAAATTAGGTCCGTCGGTAAGAGATTCCTATAATATGACACACGTACTGTCACTAATGACGTGTATGACTCACTAGACGTGTTTTCCGATGAAGGATTTGGTTGTGTTGTCGCATTGTCGTCAAACGTTTAGCGGTTCCCGTTCGAAAGTATTTCTTTTCGGCTGGAAATTGGAAATTTCTGGTAAGGTCTTGCGGAACCAAACTGTTGACGTCATCGGTCCCTAATCTTACGCACTACTTAATCTAACTTTAACTTAAGCTAAGGACAACACACACACCCATGCCCGAGAGAGGACTCGAACCCCCGACGGGGGCAGCCGCGCAGGCCGTGACATAGTGCCTGAGACCGCGCGGCAGGGTCAGCTGTGAGCTGTCTATAACACTTATCTTACCAAGTAGGTTTTGTAATATGATATTTTTCATGATAACTGTTTGACATGTGTTTCACAGTTTCGATCCTTAGATGCATACGTTTACAGATTTTTCAGCTCTAGGAGTCAGAAATGTTGTGGTTATTGCAAAGGTATTATTCGGTTAACATTTTTGACCTATGTATTATCTGTGATTTCAAATATTTATCCTTCACCGTCGTGTAATCTATGCAGAAACACTTCCGAACACTAAAAATACGTAAATATGTAGCACCTATGTATCTCAAATGTCAAAAAATTGTCGCAAAAAGCTTCAGACTGTAATCGCTACGTGGCTGTAACAATATTATTTGATAACAGATTACAGTTGGCCCCTTGATGGCATATGATCGTAAACTCTACGTAGACGTAAGTAAAACTGTAATTTGTAAAAATGACGTTATTGATCATAAGTAAGACGTAAATAAGGTTCACTATCCGCAACACCCACAAGTGCACTTGAAAATGGCACTGTAAGCCGAACAGGCAAGCTTGTCATAGTAGTGAACAATAAATATATTAAAACTTAAAGCATGTTGCGACTTTTTTTCATGCATCACAGTGTTTATGACGTCATGTCTCTTGCACTTTGTGTCATACAGTGATATAATTTTGTAGGAACAGTCAGCGGCATATTTGGATACTGTCTGCAAAATCTGTGGTGAATAGAGTAACAAAGAAGCAATAAAGATAAACAAGGTGCACGATCTCAGTATTACGTCATACCTCCTGAACTGCGTGTGGTACAGTGATATAATTTTGTAGGTGCATTTAGCGGTGCATGTGGATACTGTCTAAGAAATATATTGAGAATAGAATTATTAGCACAGAAGCAATAAAATTAAACGTCATGCATGATGCGACAGTTTTTCGCACATCTCATTGTTTATGACGTCATATCTTCTGAATTATGGTTACCCCTATGCGATTATTGGCTAATAGTACTGGATATGTGTACCAAGTTTGGTAGAAATCGGTGAAGTTGCTTACGAGGGGATGTGGAATACACAGGCATAGACACAATATGAACATTTGTAATACTCGTACTTATAGATAACATTAACAGTGACTGAAAATGAAAAATATAAATTCCAGTTTTTTGTTTGTTACTTTCATACTTCAAGAGACCCAGTGTATTCCCATGGTGATATTTGTCATAAACAATACTCAAAGCATAAAAATTCGAAGCACTACGAGCAACATACGAAGGCATATATGCTACAGTCAAGTTCTTTAGCGTTCATTAGGAGAAGCAATACATCGTGATATCGCAATATGTTCGCGGCAAACTAAGCATATCGAAGTAATTTCTTGAAAACTGGAGCCTGCATACTGATGATGGATCGAGGCGTGTGTTTTAACTGCATGGCCTCTACTTGAGATTTCCATTTGCTGTTCGATGAGAATAAATTACTTCTGTAATCGACGAATGTAATTCTTCACCTGTCGGCAAAAGAATACGCCATAGGATTAACGGAACGGCGTACACATTGGGAGAAATACGTTTAATGATCCTGTCGGTATAGACTAAGAACCCAAGCCCGTCCCACAACTCAGAAAAGGTTCCATTTTTACGTAAGGTCTTAAAACATTGTGCACAGCCTGTTGATAGGTGTCTTTTATGAGCTTTCCAGATTTTGTTGCTGTTGCGTACAAATTATGATGCTATTACATTAATCGGTCAACATCTTGTTGGACTCGAGGACCAAATTTGCTACTGGCAAGAAATGTTAGTACCTGTTTTCAGGAAAGTGTTGAGCCATACCGGTCAGTGTACCAGGGCGTCAAGTGATTCAGGCCGCTGAGAATTATTTGCGTAACCTTCTCCTCTTCGACACAATAATGTTCTTTTTCCACAGATGTGATACATACGTTGAATTTCAGGATTATAGTACGGGCTTGTAGTTGAAGCAATCTTGTAGTTTCCAGGATTTCATTACACGTACGCTTCTCTTTGGTGCTGACGCAGACGGTGACATGACGCTGCAGAATTCTGTATTTATCCTGGAAAGAACAGCACCAGGTTTGAGACTGTGACTACAAAAGTTTCCGAATGCAATACGGTTGCTGTAGCCATTGTCCACTGCCGCAATGCTCGCAATAGTAACCAGACACCCACTGTGTCTGGCCTCTGTAGAACGTCCGAACACATCTCAAACCTTTATCACTTACCTCCTCCACAGCAATGACTGCTTTGTACTTGTGAAAATGCAGATATCACCTTTGCCAACGATTCGAGAGACCACTTTGGACACAGTAATTGAAGTCTTACTGCATTCTACTGGAATCAAAATCAAGTTCCCATACATATCACATGAGGCATGAACGACATAGGCACGTAAATAGCAATTATCATTTTGATGTTTTTGTTAAGTATTTCATGATATTAATTTTTTTTAATTTATAAAAGAAGGTTTAAGACTGGGATTAAAATCCAGGCTGAAAGGATATCAATGGAAAATTCGCTGATGACATTGCTATCCTCCACGCAAGTGAAGAATAATTGCAGGATGTGTTAAATGGAATGAACACTATAGTGATAACAGAATATGGATGGAGAATAAATGGAAGAAAGACGAAAGTAATGAGACGCAGCAATGATAAGGACAGCGAGAAAGTTAACATCATATTTGGGGATCACGAAGTAGAGGAAGTTAAGAAATTTTAGTAGGTAGGCAGAAAAATGACCCCTAATGGATGAGCAAGGAGGACATCAAAAGCAGACTAGCACTGGCAAAACGGCCATTCCTGGCCATGAGAAGACTGGTAGTGTGAAACATAGATCTTACTTTGAGAATTTCTGAGAATGTAGATTTGGAGCACACCATTGTACTGGAACAGAAGAAAACGAAGCCTTTGAGATGTGGTGCAACAGAAGAATTTTGAAAGTCAGATGGTCTCATAAGGTAAGGAATGAGGAGGTTCTCCGCGGAATCGGCGGAGAAAGAGACGTATGGAAAACACTGAAAGAAAAAGGACAGGATGATAGGACATCTGCTAAGAACATCAGGCAACAACTTCCATAGTACTAGGGGAGCTGTAGAGGGTAAAAATTGTAGACAGAGACTAGAATACTTCCAGCAAGTAATTGATGACGTAGGTTGCAAATGCTACTCTGAGATGAAGAGATTGGCGCAGGAAAGCAGGTCATGGCGGACCCCATCAAACAGTGAGAAGATTGGTGACTAATTTTTTTCAAATTTATAATCAACTGGTCTTTCGGGCTCATCTTCATTTGTTTCTTGTGAGTCGGAACACTATGCTTCTGTTTCGCTGCGTTCGCCGTTTGCCACTGCGCAGGTAGCATCGGTGTTTCATGTTTCAGTTGCAGTCAGTGATTCCGTATCCCCAGCAAATTTTTTATCGTTTACGATTATGATTATTTCTTTGTCCGTTTCTTGAGACGTAATGTTGGACTGGTTAGATGTCACCGTAGTTCGCGTTTTGTTTATTATGTTAATTTGCCTAAAATTTTCAGTCCTATAGTACACTAGATCAATTACCTGTTCTTTCATTTCGGCGTTCACACTATCATACACTTCCAGATCATCGTTAACAATTTCCCTTTCAGCAGTTTCGTTATCGGAGTTTTGTTACAAGGTTTCTGCTACAGTCACACTTCCAGTATCTTTCCTACTTTTTACTCTTCACGGAGGTCCCATTGATCGTATATTTACTTTAACAACTTCTACCGGACTGAATATATTCCCCTACTTATAACGTCAAGGGGACAAAAATAACCTAAGCCGCTTAGGGCACGTCCTCGCCAGCTGTAGTCCCACTTGGCTACAGGCTACGCCACCTGACTGATCAAGTGGCTTAAAGAAACTTTGGCCATCATTTTCTTTTAAACTACTAAATATCGACACCCAACCCACACTAGGGGTCCTCAACTGAGTCAGAGAGTGACGTATGGCGGCTTCCCCTTATAATTGTATTACCTGGAAAGTAGGCAGAGCCTGCATCCGATAAACTGATTTCGTGTAATGCTTTTTTAACAATGATCATCCATCTCTGCTCATATTCATGCTATTTACAATCAGCAATTATTTCTTGTGCTGAATGTGAAAAATACTTTTAAAAATTTTGCTGGTAGGTTCCATACACAACATAAGAAAAAAGCCAACATAAACATATGTCCGAAAATCATTCGTTTTGAGTTATTAATGAAAGCTGACGTTTAACGTGTTTCCAGATACAACCTAACAACTTTACTTATCTATGCCCCCGTTTGATTCATTGTATCCAAGGTGGAGTTGTTTTGCCAGCGAGACTTGTTTTCATTCATCATTCGTCTGTCTTCAACGTGTCCTTTGTGTACGTGTACTACACGTGATGCGTTAACTGAAAGTGCTCCGTTCAAATATGACACAATATTCAATTCGTGAGAAGAAAAACATGAGTATTATGTACGACCGTGGAATGGTAATGTACGCGAGGCTGCACAGCTGTATGCGACGGCGCTTCCAGATCGAAGACAGCCGAGTCATCCAACCTTGGTGCTGTACATCGTCGCGTTGTCGAATCAGGATCCGTAGCACGACAGCCCACTGATCGAGGATGGTCGTTTTTTGCTAGTACGCCTGACCAGAAAGAGTGCGTTCTACGGGCTATCTCAGAAAAGCCATATATCAGCGCAAGACAGGTGGACCTGACAAGTGATACATCTTCCAGTTCAACAAGAAGGATACTTCACGAGCAACTCCTGCATCCATATCATCTTCAACGTGTGCAGGACCTTACGCCTGCCCATCACGAACCATTGGAGAATCTTTGCCGTGGTTTGTTGAACTCGCAATCTGTCGTTAGTCTAGGAAACATTTGAAAGAGATGAAATAACAAATTTCCACATCCAAACTGATATGGGCTGATCACTATCGTCATGCCACAGTACGAGCTAGGCACCAGGATTAGTTTAAGATTAATGTGGGCCCTGTCTACAGGGTCTTTACTCAAAACTGCCTCCAAGACCTACTATTGGCTATACCCCGGCAAATAGGAAGAAACGTACGGTTATTGCTTGGTGGAGCTCCATAAAATTCGAGATGCATTGGCTGGTATCTACCATAACAGCTGGATTGGTAGAGGAGTATCACTTCCATTACCTGCATTTTCCACCGACCTCAGTCGTTCTGATTATTACCTCTAGAGGCGCATTAAACTGCTGGTCTACGCAGTAGACCACTCGGATGCAGAAATTCTTCACCCATATATCTGGAAGCCTGCGGAATTACTCGAAACCCTCAGGGAGGATTTGAAATGGTGCAATAGTACATGATTCTGAGAGCGCATGCGTGTTATAAGCAAGAGAAGGACATTTTGAGCATTTATTATGAGTTTATGTGTTAAGGAGCTACTGTGAACTAAACGATGAAGTTTTATTAGTAACTCGAAAACGAGGGAGTCAAGGACATACGTTTATATGAACCTTTCCATTTTGGAAATTTCTGGTAAGTTCCTATGGGACCAAAATGCTGAGGTCATCGGTCCCTTCGCTCAAACACTACTTAATATAACTTAAACTAACTTACGATAAGGACAGACTCATCTATGCCCGAGGGGTGTTTCTCCTCCGGTGAGTCTTGCCGACTGACGGGTCGGACGTCTGAGAGCGACTTATATATCGTAGAAAGTGGGCGTGGCCAGAGTTACACGTGATATGCAGAGATAATCTTTGTCAGAGATAAAACTTAACTATCGATCGTAATCTCGTCATGGATAAAACTGTCTAGCAATTCTGTAGTGCTACCGGAGGAGAAACACCCCTCTGAAGATGTCCAGCGCAGCTCTGGACGAAACGTTAGGAGCTGAAGAGTTTCATGGACCATGACCTTACATCCCGGAAGGTTTACCAGAAGAAGTCCATTAGTACTCTGTAGTATGAGTATGCAAATATTATTATTTTTAAACGTAAATATCTTGTGGCTTCTTGTAACAGGTATCACGTAATTTATTTCTTAATTCCTGAATAACTCTCACCTAAAATTCAGATTCAGCACTGTCGCGATACGCATAATTAAGTTATTCTCCCATAAACGCTTCCAGAACATGCCAAGAGTTCACATTATTATGGTAGAAGTCATGTCGTCTGATTCATTTCCACTAGACTCATAATCACTCTCGTTTGATAGTCTAAGTAACTGACACTTAAAAAGGGTAAGGTGTAAATTCTACATAGTATCGCAGTACCTAGTTTTCCTTGCAATTCGTGGTTAATAGCTACCGAATATCAGTATTTCATAAGTTAGTCGAGATTCAGAGAGTTTCGAAATTGCTTTAATTTGGGGAGAGGAATGGAACGAAGAACAGAAGGCAAAAATAAAAAAATAAATTGTAATTAGTATAAAACGTATATATCGAGGAGGCGACAGATACAAAAGTAATTTTTGAGTAACCTAAAGTGCGAATAATTTTAGTAGTTAAGGCACGCTATGTCCAGATTTTTTTCGCACTAGTTGTAGGAACTTCGTGGATGCAAAATGGATTGAAGGAACTGAAGCCATCAGACAAGTTGACAGAGCACAGAACCTAACCATTACTCTCCTCCACGGTACGTCACGTCTTTTTACCCTGTGCAGATGGTCCTCAAGCTCTCTTCCAATTGTTCATGACAAAACTAAACGCACCAAACACTCCGAAATGTATTCCGCCCGTGGTGTGCGTACCGGTACAGCGTATGATGACATCACAGTCACTTGTTACGACAGATTCCGCTCGCCAAGTGGACGGAAGCACCACCTACCTAACACCACAGTCTTTACTAATTCAGTTGCTCATAGTTGGAATTTCATTAGTGGTTCACTTTCCATGGATTGACTTATAACCGAGGCAGTTCACAGTACACTTCCCATAGTTGTACATATCTGGAGACAGGCTTTCTCCTCAAACGGCTGGAGGTGACGGATCTCCCGATAGTGCTGCACAGTATTCGCAACTCATCAGCACATGCGTGGTCGTGAAAGTGACGCGATCAGCACGTGAAAGTGACGGACGTCGTTAAATGCAGTGTAAAGTTTCCTCCGGCAGGACACGTGACTTTTACACTCAGTCTTCGCTCAGGGACGTTGCTCCGTTCCTCCCCTTTCACCTTCGAAACTCTCGACAGCATAATATTCTTTGTCACTGTTTCCCAGTCTCGTTGGAGGATGTGGATCATGCAAGCCTTTCCTGTCCAGGGTAAAAATTATTTACACCGACAAACTACGGGAAGATGCACGGGACACCGAAACAAATAATTGTCCCTTATGTCATATTTTCTTGTGAGGATTTTTCAAATCGGTAGTAGTAATTTTATGTGGATGAAAATTAATTAAACCAACAAACTCTGGGAGGTGCATGAGACAATGAAAACATTTCTTTCAAATGTGTTTTCCTATGAGGACCAAAAGTAACACAAACAACTCTTAATTCATTATCACCAAGAGACAACAACATTAGCAGAGCACGCCCTGGTTCCCGGGTTCGATTGCCGGCGTGGTCAGGGATTTTCTCTGCCTCGTGATGACTGGGTGTTGTGTGATGTCCTTAGGTTAGTTAGGTTTAAGTAGTTCTAAGTTCTAGGGGACTGATGACCATAGATGTTAAGTCCCATAGTGCTCAGAGCCATTAGCAGAGCACAATCACTTCAGTTACACTAGAGGTTCAAAAATGCCTCCACTGCCTGATAAATCGGGGTTACACCCGTGGGTCATGTTTTATTTAATATGGCCAAAGACCGGAGGAGTGTCCTTCATTCTCTTGCTGCAGCTATTATATGGGCAACCAGAACCTCTCGTAATTCAAAAGTGAGTTTTATAAATAGGGCTGCATGTTTCTCCTCTCACAAAGCAGTCCGGAGGGGTCAAATCAGGGGATCGAGTAGGACGTCGTACAGGGCCACCCATGTCAATCCACTTTTCAGGAAACTGTCGGTTCAAGAATCGACGCACTGGAGGGGTGAGATGTGTTGCCGCCCCGTTATGCTGGAACCACACGCGCTATCTTCAGCGAGTGGCACGTCCTCAAGCAACTTTGGCAATGCTCTGGCCAGCAAAATGGAACAATTCCTGTCATTTAATGGCCTATGTAGGAGATGTGATTCAATTCAACAGTTACCAACAACACCTGACCTCACATTCACGTAATGCCGCAACTGATTAGAGCGAGTAAATTTGGCATGTGGATTAAGTTTAAGCAAAACATGCGCACTGTGCATGTTAAAGACCACATCACGCCCCAAAGTTGCTCCGTCTGTAAACAGCACAGGGGACGTAAGTGTAGGATGCATTTGACACTGTTACAATCTCCACTGTGAAAGCTGTGCTCTGAACGGATAATGATCTCGTTCCAGGTTGTGCACACCCTTCAGTCAAATGGACTAACAATTGCTTATGTAGGACGTTTCTTACATAGCCTGATTTGTTCTCATGTAATGCGCAAATGCACGAGTGCGGGGAGGGATTATGTCCTCCACCAGATTAAAAAATGCTCACAGGTAATTATGACACTAGAGAAATGTGTTTGTTTTCATGTCCTGTACACCCTCCCAGAGCTTGTCGGTTTAAATAATTTTCATCCTGTGTAAGTGAAACCCCAACGCAACCTAAACAAATAGTACATATACCCAAGATTTACGATAGGTGACACATAATAATTCATTCCGAAAAACTCCAGCTATCCTCGTCGTTTGTCTCCTTTCAAACCAGGCACTATCACTCATATCACCTTGCGCCTTCGCTCTATTAGAAAACAAAATATTCTGTGAGTTAACCGAGAACTAGGATACAACGTTAAATTCTGGCCTTTCCCATTATTCACCTGAATTTATTTGACAGGGTGATGTTAGAAACGTTAAGCGACATCCACAGCATCGTGTACAAGTAATAGAAAGGCAGTTGCCATAATTATTTTATATTGTACTGAATCACAGATACATTTTTAGGGTGATTATCCTCCATTATTGCAAAAACTTTACTCCACCTCTCAGCATGAAAACGTGAAGCAATACGGGCGTTTTAAATTCGTATTTTTGAAGAATTTCGCAGTAAAGGTCGATAATTGTCCGAGTGAAAACCCATATTAAGTGCCCTCAATGTGCCAGTAAACAACGTTAAATTCCCATTGTCGAAATTTAAGACTAAAGATGTGGGTAGAATTTGCCATTATAGAAGTGGGTCGTTACTGAAGATATATTTGAAGATCGCGCGGGATTAGCCGAGCGGTCTCAGGCGCTGCAGTCATGGACTGTGCGGCTGGTCCCGGCGTGGGTTCGAATCTTCCCTCGGGCATGGGTGTATTTGTTTGTCCTTAGGATGACTTAGGTTAAGTAGTGTGTAAGCTTACGAACTTATGACCTTAGCAGTTAAGTCCAATAAGATTTCACACACATTTGATATATTTGAAAACAATGACTAATCTAAACAAATAAATAAAAAAGAAGACACACTTCGTGCTCTTAAAGTATCTTATTTATACTTACTGAAGCTTTACACATTCATTTCTAAGACAACCAATGCGTCCCTTAGCATTGCTTACGGTTCATGTCTTGACATATCACTCGCTAACTTGCTGACAATGTACACTGATGATCCAACTTTTGAACGCATTACAGGAGCGATTCTGCGTAATGGCAGTGATTTGTGGCACCAGATGTCTACGTGCAGGTCACTCAATCCCTGTAAATTACGGGCTAGAGATCTGTGAGTGCTGTACTGGCGCCCGAATGCGTCTCAGATCTGTTCCATTGGGTATAGATCAGGCTAATTTGGTAGCCAAGACAAGAAAGTAACTTCACTAGCACGCCCTTGGAACCACTGTAGTCAACGGTAATCCTCCTGCAATATGCTACCGCCGCCAGGAAAGACATCAAGCATGAAGGGATGCAGGCAGACCGCAGTAATAATGTTCACGTAGCTTACAGATCCCAAGGAGGAGAGGGTGAATGATCCCCAAGTTATAATTCTGCCCCCGTCGACCCGCGTCCATGGCACGTTGGACGTTTCGAGCAGTCAGTAAAGTCTCCTGATCTGGATGCGGTGGACGCATCTTGGACGCTATCGGACGACAGCTTCGTTCCCCCGAACCACCGGTCCGTAATTTACGGGAATTTGCGTAACCTGTGGGTAGACACCTAATGCAACATACCTCCACATAGCCAGCAAGTACCTGTAGAGTAAAGGACACACGAAATCAAAAGAGAACTGACACGCTTTTCAGCAGGAAGTCATAAGTCTTGCTTCGTTAATGTATGTATCACAAGACCCATATAAATGAACAAAAACAGATATGCTAATCATTAAATTAATCCTAGTAAATGATAATAATAATATCCAAATATGCTGCTAAATGCACTTACAAAATTATATCGTGGTACCTCACATAGTTCACGAAATATGGCATTATAAACACTGAGATGTGTGAAAACTGCCACGTCATGGATGCCTTTTCAATTTATTATTTCTTTGATACTAACTCTGTTAGCAACCTATTTCGTTTTCACTATCCACGTATGTCGCTGAATGTACCTAAACAAGTATAACATTGTACCACACGTAGTGAAAGGGATATGATGTGATAAACACTGAGATACGTGAAAGCTGCCGTATCGGCATGAAGTTTTAATACACTTATTCTTTATTACCAAGACACTGCGACAGTCGAGTCCACTTAGGGAAATCCCTGATACCCAGCAGGGCTTTTGACAGCTTTCAACTGCAAAGCGCAGACGGCTGTAGGCGAAAATGATAGTCATGTGTAGAACTACGAAGAGGCTTTTACAAAATGCCGCTGTAGACAAGCAATGCAACTGCGCCCAGTTCCAATGCCAGGTTTGTCAACTAGTAGTAACACATGGTAACGAATAATTCGTAATTTAGAAACATCAGTGCAACTACGTTAAGTAAGTTGCTAATGATATTAACAGCAACTTATGGCAAAGTTCAGAAGGAATGAAGTCTGGAGAAGAAGTTGAGTGGTAGGGTGAAGGCTTGGAATAATAAAGTAAGATTTCGCAGGTGAGCTGGAGGAAATGAAACAGAGATGGGGATGAGTCATGCGTGGGTGGTGTTAGCAACGTGGCAGAACTTCAAGATCGCTATTGTAGTGAAGGAAGACAGTTAAAGATATGCCATGACTGAGGTACAATGACGAAAACAAAGATTTATTTTCCTCTAGAATCTAGAGCAGTTTCGAGTACGTCATAGGATAATGGATAGTGGGTTCCGGAGTCATACGGTTGAAATGGAGAAGGAGAAGGAATCACTGGTATGCTTGGAAAGAGCCAAGATTGTCAACGTATCAAATTCTGTATTTCACTTTTAGAATGGGAAGGCATTTGATATGTGAGGAAAGGCATGGCGAACACCACTGTCTAAGAAACCGAAGAAGAAAGGACGCATGTGACTATCATGTCATCTGACTGGTTGCATCGACTTTAACTGAACAGAGGAGGGACCCATGCGATCAAACAACGGAAAGTTATAAGCATATCCTTCGTCAAATTTCACGGCTAATTTGGAGTTTTCAGTGTTCGGCCAAAGCTGAGCTACACTAATGTAGCCCGCCCGGCTAGCACCGCGGTGTTAATGCGTCAGGATTGGCCAGGAGGGGAAAGCGGTAGGCACCCGTTGAGGTGAAGAATAAAACATAGTTTAACCTGTGTGAAGTTTTAATGCCGTAAAGGAAGGCAAGCCTGGAGGAACCGCCGAGACTGAATGGGCAGCCGCCCAAGAGAGCAGGTGAAGAGGGCGTCTTATCGGTTTGGGGGCTGCCAGCAGAAGAGAGCGATCGGCATGTCCGCTCCCGGCAGCGGCTCCACCCCCACTTGACCACCTCCAAGCCTCCCTATTGGTCGGTCAGATCGTAAGAGGCGTAGTTCGGTAGCGTTCCTCGTCAGCAACACGTTAGTTTAGCTGCTGATGGTTCAACACGCGAATTTTAGGGTGGTTCTATCCGATTCTGTGCAACGTGACGGAGACTGCAGCTTACCGCCAGGCAGAAGGCTCTGACGAACATAAAGTGAAAAAACAAAAATCAAACTTTATACTAATAAATCCATTCTGTATCGGCCCTCACTGTACAGCGGTCTAACGCGCTTCTTCCCGGGCGGGAAGGCGTTCCGGTCCCCGGCACGAATTCGCCCAGCGAACTAGTGTCGAGGTCCGGTGTGCCGGTCACCCTGTGGATAGTTTTTAAGGCGGTTTTCATCTACGTCGGCGAATGCGGACTGGTTCCCCTTATTCCGCCTCAGTTACACTATGTTGGAGATTGCTGCGCAAACACTGTCTCCACGTACGCGTACACCATCATTACTGTACCACGCAAACATTTGGGGCTACACTCGTCTGGTATCAGACTTCCCCGGAGGGGGCCACTGGGGGCCGAACCGCACAATAACCCTGGGTTAGGTGTGGGGCGGCGGTGGGGATGGTGACTGCTGTGGCCTGTTGTGGGGTTGTGAACCACTGAGGACTACGTCGGAACAAAACCACTTCGTAGTTTGTAGGTCCCTGGTTTTACTATACAATACAGAATCAATTAACGTAGCAAAGAAAAGGGCAATAGTAGAGTAATTTTTGTTTTATTTTACGTGAAAATATTTTTCTAAACTTTTGGATTACCTGTAGATGAAAGAGAGAGATTTCCTGCATACATGACAGACGATTCTTCCCTGTTTAAACCCTAACAGTCAAAGCACAGCAAAGGAATGCACCAAATGGCCACAGGACTGTTTCCGTATTGTGCCATGTTGGTATCTCTGCAGATGCCACAGTCAGTGGAGAGACTGTGTTCGGGTTTGCAGTTCCAGCGACCCGCAGCGCAGGCAGACAGCTGGCAATGGCCGTCCTACGTTCGACGCCCGCGCCCTCTGCATAATGGCCCGCGGTCGGCTGCACACTGACCGGCCCGTGTAACATTGAACAGGTCGTTAATAAAACAGAGCGTGCCACCGCCCACTGGTGAACTACCTAAGTGACGGTGTATGCACTGCGAAGCCAGTGTGGAAAGCTCCTGAATCATCCAAAGCAAAGGTATTAAATTCATTGCACAAAATACTAGCCACTCGCTAAAAAGAGCACACTGATCACGCTTAAGCACTGTAGATGAAGAACATGTGCCATTTGGTGTTGTGATCTACCACGACTAACGTAAGTCACAGCAGTGAAGTGGAGCGTGCACTCTTCGATCGAACGTACCCGGGCGCCTATACTAGAGCATAATTGAGCAGTAGATGTCATGATAGGCGGACTTGCCAGCATAAAAGGAGGTGGGGATTATTGGTTGTTAGTAGAGAAGCAGTAGTAGCAATAGGTGATTGACTTCATACATTGATTAATCACTGAATGTCACCCGAATAACAGATCAATCAGGGACATTTCAACCCTTCCAGAGCTGCCCAGATCGATTGTTGGTGGCGTGACTGTGAAGTGGAAACGTGAAGGAAGAACTACAGCTAAACCAAGACGAGATAAACCTCATGTACTGACAGACGCGAGTAGTCGAACATTACGAAAGGTGGCTGTAAAAAATCTCATGTAATCAGCGGAATGAAACACTCTTGAGTTCCATAGTGCCACCATCAGTCCCGCTAGAGCAATGGCCGCACGTGGTGAGTTAAAAATAATGGCGTACAATGGTGGAGCAGCTTCTCATGGGCCACACATTTCAGTAGTCAGCATTAAGTGACACTTGGGGTACTGCGGAGAGCGAACGCTAGTGGACATTGCGTAGCTGAAGAAGACTTATTTCTGTAACAAACAGATCGAAGGGTTTGGTTTTTGAGAATGGTTGTACAGCGTGAAAGACATCTTTACAATTAAGGGATATCCTTACCATTAATCTGAATATGGGGGTAAAGTATGACCTGAATACAACTGTCGTGCAAACGATGTGCAGAAGGATGTGCCGTACATCGCAGCTGGATGAAGCATGGAGTAGAATTTTAGCAGTGATAGCGTAAACAAAAATTCTGGGAAAAGAAAATTTAATAGATCGGTAAATTTATTTGCACACTTCAATAGTGTAGTGAATAATATGATGGGGTCTGTTGCCTGCAATTATTACGTCGCATACAAATTAAACCTAGAACTTTACTTCGGAGTCTCCTGCAAGGTCTATGATCTATGGAAGAAGAATGATCAAAGGATGGCGTAATCACGAAGACTCATTTACAAGCACCTGAAAGACTAACAGGAAGGAAAAGAACTAGAAACCTTCACCACAGTACACTTGGGTAGCATGAGGGGCTGTTTCCTTGATTTTAACATGAGGTATCAATTATTAAAATTTCTATTTGAAGTGAATTGCTGTAGAAATGATTAAGAATCATAATTAAGTCAGATATTCTACAGTGGAAGATCACTGTCGCCTTGGTACTGTAGCCTTTCTCATTAGATAACGGCCACGTGGTCCTCACAGACAAAAACGTGCACAAAGAAAGTTATCGAGTGAGACGAATTGCACAAAATTCAGTCATAAAATCACGGAAATCATGCGCAACGTACATGATCTCGCGAAAGGGATACTAAACAAAATGAACTGAATCACAATAAACTCAACACGGCTCCATGTATTTGATTAACAATCCAACTGAACAATATTCTACACCGACCCTGGATTTTAACGCATTTAAAATTCGAGAATTAGCAAGTAAAACTTGTCACACACGATAATAAACTATGAACGATGAAAGGAATAATTTACTTTTACTAACTTTGAAAAACTTACATAAAACACAACATTAACTTCTCATCGAAAAGGCACACTTACTGGCAGTAGGTCTCACCCGTCTCGCGTCCCACGGAACACCCTCCGACCATTCGCTCTCCAACAAAAACCACTCCCCGTACCTACGGAAGTGGCCAGAAACCCCTATTGTGGTGCCAACCTATACAAAAGGTTCGTCCAAGGCAAACAGAAACGTCTTTGCTACCTGGTACGTGTTTTCTGCGGTTGGCTGTTTTGACATAGTGGCAGACTACTACACTCCCACGAATCTACACACTGCAGTCCTTGCACACTCTCATTCATACATTCAACTGATCGGACAAGAAGAGCAAAGGATAGATCATTGAAATATGGCACCTAAATGTATCAAACTTGCGTGTGGGGCTCCGACAAGTACCAATAACCTAATTAAATTTTAAAATGTAATATGGATAGTATACTGTAGCCACCACAAACATCTGCTCAGTCTTTCCCCCTTTCTTCTTTACATCTAGGGTAACAGACCATTTGCACAAACAATTGAGGTGCCAGAGGCAAAAAAATGAAGCAATGTGGTACGGCAAAATCACGAAGAGGCTCATGCAGATACCCTTCAAACGTTACCTGCCATCATGTGTTCTGTCAACAATGAAGTAAGAAGGATTGTGTGTTAAGTTATGGAGGTGATTTTGAAAGTTATGGTATGGTCCATGTATTGCGCTTAAGAAGACTCTAAATTTCGAAGGATGTGAATACGTTTTACAGCTTCGCATGCTGTGTGCAGAGGAGGAACAGTTTCAAGATGGTGATTGTGTGTGGGTGACAATGCACCCTGTCGTAAAGCAGCATGTTTGAGGTAATTTTTTGTGGACGGCATTCCAGAGACGGATTGGCCTGCTCATCGTTCCGACATGAACACCTTTGAGATGAGGTAAAACGACGAGTTCGCTCCAGACCCCAGCGTCCAACATAACTAAATTCTCTGGTTTCGGTTCTCGAGGAAGAATGGGCTTCCATTCTTCCGTAGGCATTCAGACACGTCATTAAAATTATCCCCGCACAGTTCAAACCGTCATAAAGGCGGACAGTAAAAGCATCTCATATGAATGTGTACTGATAGTTTTCCACATACTCTCGATTACATGGTGTAGGTGCCAGTCGATTGCATGGAATAAGTGAAGTACGACACGTGGTCGTTGAGTAGTTACTTTGTAGCTGAATGTAGTAGTCATGTTTCTGAGTGTTTCTGGCTGTGCCATGAATGAACTTGCCCGATTTGTTTATCAACAGGGCTGTCCAACGTGTCTACAAGTTATGGCATGTCACTTGCAGGCATGTAAGGTGATTTCACAACAGTGGTGGAAAAAAAGTTTCTAACCGACATGCACCGGTGAGGAGTGTCACACGTTGTCAGTGATGATCGGCTTCTAACGCTACAGGAAGTGCTGCTGTCAGTGAATGCATATCCATCGTAACCGAATTCCGTGCGAGTATATAGAAGGGAGCTGTATGAAATGGACATCTGGAGTTGCATAGCTCGCAGTAGACCATGCTGCACGCCTTATTGTGCTCAGAAACAAATAAACTGGACAGCAACTTACTGGAGACGTGCAGTGTAGAACAACCACTCAGTGTTTTGCTAAATTCTAAATGTTACAAGGCATCGAGAGCAAACACCGTCCAATTTCACGTTTTACTGCAGCGTGTGCAATGTACACTCCTGGCAATGGAAAAAAGAACACATTGACACCGGTGTGTCAGACCCACCATACTTGCTCCGGACACTGCGAGAGGGCTGTACAAGCAATGATCACACGCACGGCACAGCGGACACACCATGAACCGCGGTGTTGGCCGTCGAATGGCGCTAGATGCGCAGCATTTGTGCACCGTCGCCGTCAGTGTCAGCCAGTTTGCCGTGGCATACGGAGCTCCATCGCAGTCTTTAACACTGGTAGCATGCCGCGACAGCGTGGACGTTAACCGTATGTGCAGTTGACGGACTTTGAGCGAGGGCGTATAGTGGGCATGCGGGAGGCCGGGTGAACGTACCGCCGAATTGCTCAACACGTGGGGCGTGAGGTCTCCACAGTACATGGATGTTGTCGCCAGTGGTCGGCGGAAGGTGCACGTGCCCGTCGACCTGGAACCGGACCGCAGCGACGCACGGATGCACGCCAAGACCGTAGGATCCTACGCAGTGCCGTAGGGGACCGCACCGCCACTTCCCAGCAAATTAGGGACACTGTTGCTCCTGGGGTATCGGCGAGGACCATTCGCAACCGTCTCCATGAAGCTGGGCTACGGTCCCGCACACCGTTAGGCCGTCTTCCGCTCACGCCCCAAGATCGTGCAGCCCGCCTCCAGTGGTGTCGCGACAGGCGTGAATGGAGGGACGAATGGAGACGTGTCGTCTTCAGCGATGAGAGTCGCTTCTGCCTTGGCGCCAATGATGGTCGTATGCGTGTTTGGCGCCGTGCAGGTGAGCGCCACAATCAGGACTGCATACGACCGAGGCACACAGGGCCAACACCCGGCATCATGGTGTGGGGAGCGATCTCCTACACTGGCTGTACACCACTGGTGATCGTCGAGGGGACACTGAATAGTGCACAGTACATCCAAACCGTCATCGAACCCATCGTTCTACCATTCCTAGACCGGCAAGGGAACTTGCTGTTCCAACTGGACAATGCACGTCCGCATGTATCCCGTGCCACCCAACGTGCTCTAGAAGGTGTAAGTCAACTACCCTGGCCAGCAAGATCTCCGGATCTGTCCCCCATTGAGCATGTTTGGGACTGGATGAGGCGTCGTCTCACGCGGTCTGCACGTCCAGCACGAACGCTGGTCCAACTGAGGCGCCAGGTGGAAATGCATGGCAAGCCGTTCCACAGGACTACATCCAGCATCTCTACGATCGTCTCCATGGGAGAATAGCAGCCTGCATTGCTGAGAAAGGTGGATATACACTGTACTAGGGCCGACATTGTGCATGCTCTGTTGCCTGTGTCTATGTCCCTGTGGTTCTGTCAGTGTGATCATGTGATGTATCTGACCCCAGGAATGTGTCAATAAAGTTTCCCCTTCCTGGGACAATGAATTCACGGTGTTCTTATTTCAATTTCCAGGAGTGTATTTCGTACGACATGCGGGCACTCGTTCATGTCACGTTGGGCATGAACCAGAACATTTATTTCAGTGTCGTCGATGAGATAGTGTTGCCGTCTCTTCTTGTAGCTTCATTACGAGTATGATGTAAAAATTCGCATCGTCCAAGGTTACAAAAGCCGTGTTCTTAGAGCTGCGCGCATATATTCGTAGTTTTACAAGCGGTAAGGGGTCTTATCGCGTCTAGACTGGCCCGATTAATCACACAATAGTAAACCCATTGAAATATCTGGGATAACATCACCAAAACTTGATAGGTCTGTGGGATTTAATCATCAATGAGTGGCTTCAGCTGTGTACGGCATACACGAAGACACTCGTGGATTGCCTTCTGCGCCGATGTGGGAGCGTAATGAAGGCTGGAGATGTCGATCTTTCTCTTGGGAATGATTAACTTTTTGCTTGTGTGCATATATTCAGTTCAGTCGGTCATTATTTCTTTTTTCCGCACATGCATACACAGTGAGTCACTGTCACGATATTTTGTTGCATACTATCTCGGTTGAATTTTTCCTATATATGTCACTGCACACGAGACATAATACACTGTTCTGTCAGTTCTTTCATCCGCAACGTTTGCCGTTTTGCAGGTCAGAAAATCCAGTGTGCTTATCTTTACACCATTTATGTTCTCCCTTCATGTCAAAACCTTATCTATAATAACTGACAAACCGTTTTTGTCGCTTACGTCTTTAATTTCTTCTCTATTTGTTGTAATAAATTATACATATCTTTCCGTTTGGTTTGAAACTCTATATACTTTTTTCAGACATACCAAACGATTATTTTGCGTTTGGTACTCACTTGCCTGATTTCTTCTGAAACTTTTCCTTTGTCCAATCTGTACAAATATTTGTAATGTTGCAAGTCGTCAATCGGTTTAATCATAAATATATGTCTGAGTGATGCTAAATGTTATTACCCTTACAAAAAGAAAATTATTATCTTATAAGTATCTTCAAATTATGTGCTACTCACATGAGTCCTCTATATAAATAAGTAAATATACTCATGGCACTTTTGTTTCTCTATGCATGCAACCACTTTCAGAAGTCAAATTAATAATCAAATTAACCTATTTAATAATATTGAATTTTAACTTGCTGGTGTACTCATGTACCGCCACAATAAAATTAAAACAGTGAGTAGTAGACAGAGTATGAATGAGAACAGTGACGTATTTAAGTTTAGAAAATAATGGCAAGTTTTATTAAACCTTTAGCAACTACAACTTTCTGGAGAACCAGCTGATAAATTGTACACAAAAAAACAAAAAAACGACAAACACAAATCAATTAAGGAATGGTGTTCGATAGGCAAACCATACATGGGGGTGGAAGCTATACAAATTCTTTCCTGAATTAATCCCTTTTACAACGAAATCAGACTTTATTTACATGAATGCGCTGTTAAGGCCCAATACCATTCAGATGGAATCACGACGATCAACTATATCACAAACTATACTTTACTTGAGAATAGGGAGCTATGAATATCATTTAACAAGCATAACCCGGTGCCGCAGTATTTTACCCTTTCGTTTTGATTCAGGCTGCAGCAGAAAACTGCGTGTTGTGGGTGAGGAGCGGTCGCTACGACAGCTGTAATGTTCTGATGCGTCAGAGAAAATGTGCAAACTACAAGGTCTGGCGTTCTGAATATCAGAATGCAGGAAACTTCCCTACCACAACCCTGAAATCCCGGCAGATTTCAGTGTGAGACGCATCCGTTCGCTGGTCAGGCCAAACAAATTTGACACAAACGCACGACAGTACAGTCTGGAACTGTCAAACATGAGACGGCCGACTAGGTACGAATGAGTTCGCCCTCGTGACACACGATATGTCCGAGACGATATGCAGTTCCGTTGTCGATAGAGATCGTACGTGCCACAGGCTCTTAGTCCGTCACAAGATATAGAACAGAAGTCTCACCCACTAGGTAAAAACCTGAAGTTCTCGACCAGGGGAGGGCCATAAGACGAAGACCCCAAAGAATCGCAAACACTTTCCACCTAGTCTCGATATGGGAGCCAAATTAGCAAAACGAAACCGACCCCACTAATCCAATTATCCTCTACTCAATGGATCTCCGCTCTTGAGTGTTCTGCTGGCTTGGGCCGTCCCACCTTCTAACATCAGAATTCCCAGCGTCTTTTGACGCTCCCACAATTTGCACAAAAGCTCATTTTACAGAAGTCACTCTTAAATGGCTCCCTCCATCCACTTTCAGCCATCAGGCTGGTGGACTGTCGCCTGACCCAGGTACAATATTTTGCGAACCGGCGCTCTTCCCTCTAACGCTAAGTGGAAGGAGGAGACAACTTTGGCCAGAAATCCCTCTGAAAGTAAGACCATTGAACACTGTTTCCCAGAATTACTCGAAACGACCAGGTTGCTGCGCTCAGGATTTATCGTCCTAAATTCATCTCACTTCCTGCTCTTGGCCGCCTCCATTATTCCCCTCACCCCCCACCCCACCAGGTAAAAGCTCTCTACAAATGCACTTACAAGAACATTCTACCCACTGTTTCCTCCTGTAGAGAAATTCATCAACCACACACAGTAAATGTAGTACTGAGGAACACCGAGATCATACCCTGATCTAAAATATGAAAGTTAATCTAACTGATAGTGTTGTTAAAGTGAGAGAGTGGTATGCAACCTCTCAATGTCATCAGCATCCATTGATTTATACTGCCTGAGGAATTATTCATGTAAATACTAAATAGTATTGGAGCGAGTATGAAGCTTCATAGCATGGCATGTTTTACAGTTAATGTCTCATATCTGTAATCAGTTTCGTTATCCATACCAATATATCTGTGCACTGTTCATGATCTATTACCTCACAGCGTTTCCGTCGAATTCTGTACTGATACGGTTCCTTAATTAGCTTGGAAGGATTCATCCAGTCAAAAGCCTCAGATAGATCCATAAAAATCCCAAAACTGTTATATTGCCTTGTAAATGTTCAATGACATCTACTGATGCCACTATCATTGACTTCCCTTGTATGAAACATATTGTGACATGTGTACTATTTCAAAATTTGTTGCAGAACAATTAAATTCTTCATTAATATTTCATAGATTTTCATAAAACAACAAATCGATGATATTGACTTAATGTTTCCCATTTCACCTCTGTTCTCTTTCTTAAACACAAACTGTGATTTGTTTGCTTTTAGTGAATCTGGAAAATACCTTCTGTTGCAGCAGTAAAGCGATGTTTTAAATGTTTTGGTAGACTTTACGTACATTCCTTTATGTAATGTGAGGTAACACATTGTAAGAAAGATGAATGTTTGACTTTTGGTTGCTTTATTATGTTTGAATCCTCTATCACAGTTGCTATTATGACTGCAATGGCATAATTTTTATATGCAATTTTTGACATTGTACTCATTTAATCTGCTTGTTTTTTCTTATGTTTATCTGTTTCTGTTACAAAATATCTGTTAAAGGTGTTTCCTATGACTACAGGCTTTATGTAGTTTTACAGAAAAAGGCATTTTTTCGCTAATAATATATTTTCAGATTATCTCTTGCAATGATTACCTCTCCAGTTACACAAAATTACTTTTATTCATGTTTCACTTGTACCTTTGCTTGACAAGACATGTAACATGAAACTAATAATTAAATAAAGAAAAAACTGGCTCCACTTGACATTACTTCACTGCCTATGTTTACTGGCTTACATTTATCTGTAATACACATATTTTTAATAGAACAGCCATTTCTCCTCCTATATATTCTGCTCAATTTCATCAGTCTTTCCGTTAATCTCTCTAGTGACTGCAAACGGTCTTCTAGTGCATAGTATACTATCTGGGTGTCATGGTGATTTGAAGATATTGTGACAGAGAATTTCTCCACTTCTAGTTACAACTGAATAATACATGTTGTATATAGTGCTGATTCAGTATAAATTGTATGTTATTGAGTATTTGTATGTATTTATGCTCATTTAAAAATCAATGCAACTAAAATCTAACACACATGTATGTATCACATGTTTTATATGATAAAAAAAGGAGAACGTTCTGGTCCAGTAGGAAAAATGTAATATTCATAGATTTTTTCCAAGAGGGAAGTGACAAATGAGGATGAATAGAGTTGAAGCTGGGACATTGAAGTATAAAGACAGACAGAAAGGATATGTTGTCTGATTAATAGAAAAGGGTGATACTTTGCAGAAGTACTTTTTGTAGTAGTAGTCTAAATGTGTAATGTAAAGAAGGGAATTCTAGTATGGAGGCAGTGTGGGTAGTATAGGAGTACAGAAATGAGCAGAACGAAGGGTTTGTAAGCAGATTATCATAGTGGCATTGTTTCAATGAATCACTAAATTTTAAGAAGATATACTAATTTGAAACTGTCAGTGAGGAAGAAGAGACCAATAGAAAAGATCGCATGAGCAAAGACTCAGGACTGAAGATTTAATAAAAGAATTGGTGCAAAAGACAACAGTACATCAAGATTTCCAAAACGTCAGGAAAATGAGGGTCACATGTAGTTTTCATCAGAAGAACGTGATAATTTGATATATCAATAAAAAATCTGTACAAAGGAGAGAACAGCTTTATTTCATCCAAGAGACTGAGTAAACTATGAACTAAATAGATTGTGCAGACCTACATATAAGAAGTGACTGTTGGTTTTCACATCAACACATTAATTATTGATAAGTTACTTAGTGTGAGAATCAACTGTGTGTTAAAGTTGATAGTGAAATGTTAATAAATAGACACCACATTATTCAAATAATTCTTTAAGTGGTAATCATTCGCTGCATGTAAGAAGAAAAAGAGTAATCTACAAGTACCTCCAGTAGATCTGATCTGCACATTAAATCCTGAACTTTAATGAAGTTTCCATCAAAAGATGGTTTGCTGGAGTGGCAGTTTAAATTAACAGCATTTTCAAATTATTTGTTCATTTATAAGATAAATCATTGCCACTTTTTCATCTTTCTGCTGCACTGAAAACAGTTACATCTAAACCAGGGCAGAGAGGAATAACATTGACACTTCTTTGAAGCTAGCCATTATTTTTGGCAAGTCAATAAATAATTTTGTCAGAACTGAATGTGTGACATTAATTAGAATTAATTAGATAGACTATGTTAAATGATGTTGAGACTCAAGACAGTTATTTCAGAATGATAATAATAAATCCAAATACAATCTATTTCTGTTCAAACACATAATTTTCTTGAAGTCAAATCTTGTGCTCCATTATTTAACTCAGAGAGTTAAATCATACTTATTTGCCAGAAAAGTGTTACATTGGTTTCATTCTCCACTTTATATGTCTTTAGTAACTTCAAAATTCAAGCTCACATGTGAATATCAGTTTACACATGTCATTTCACATCAAAATATATTAACAGAAACTGAAGTTGACTTATATGAATCCATAGATTGCAGTATCCATAGCATCTTATCATTTGTTTCTAATCTTAATTTGTATATACAGGTTGCTCAATACATCTAATAACAAATAGCAGTTTCCATATTCTTAATTTTACACAAGCATATCCACTCTAGAGATAGAAAATTGAAGGTAAATATCGATATTCGATATACTGAAATATCACTACACTACATATTGGGAGTCAGAGCAATGAAAAATTCGATATTTCAGTATATCAATGTCAAAAATTTTGTTTTAACATTCAGATTACATCTTATGATTGGACCTGTTACTTAAAACTGTGAAACTCAGTTTTTGAATCAATAAAATAAAGGAAGACCAAATTTCATCAAAGTGAAGGTTTGATTAACTGGACTAATTCCTTTTGTAATTTATTTGTATAATTGAAAATCTTGAAAGTTAAATAAATGAAGAAAGTGAATTTTGTGTTATTAATTATAGAAAGATAACGGATGTTGATCATGTTTAGTTATCTTTCATGTATGTTGTCATGGATCCATTTTTCCAGCATTAATACATTGTTGTTGTTGTTGTTGTTGTTGTCTTCAGTCTTGGGACTGGTTTGATGCAGCTCTCCATGCTACTCTATCCTGTGCAAGCTTCTTCATCTCCCCGTACTTACTACAACCTACATCCTTCTGAATCTGCTTAGTGTATTCATCTATTGGTCTCTCTCTACGATTTTTACACTCCACACTGCCCTCCAATGCTAAATTTGTGATCCTTTGATGTCTCAGAACATGTCCTACCAACTGGTCCCTTCTTCTTGCCAAGTTAGGCCACAAACTCCTCTTCTCCCCAATTCTATTCAGTAACTCCTCATTAGTTATGTGATCTACCCATCTAATTTTCAGCATTCTTCTGTAGCACCACATTTCGAAAACTTATATTCTCTTCTTGTCCAAACTATTTATCCTCCATATTTCACTTCCATACATGGCTACACTCCTTACAAATACTTTCAGAAACGACTTCCTCACACTTAAATCTATACTCGATGTTAACAAATTTCTCTTCTTCAAAAACGCTTTCCTGCCTTTGCTAGTCTACATTTTATATCCTCTCTACTTTGACCATCATCAGTTATTTTGCTCCCCAAATAGCAAAACTCCTTTACTACTTTAAGTGTCTCATTTCCTAATCTAATTCCCTCAGCATCACCCGACTTAATTCGACTACATTCCATTATCCTCGTTCTGCTTTTGTTGATGTTCATCTTATATCCTCCTTTCAAGACACTGTCCATTCCGTTCAACTACTCTTCCAAGTCCTTTGCTGTCTCTGACAGAATTACAATGTTATCGGCGAACCTCAACGTTTTTATTTCTTCTCCATGGACTTTAATACCTACTCCCAATTTTTCTTTTGTTTCCTTTACTGCTTTCTCAATATACAGATTGAATAACATCGGGGACAGGCTACAACCCTGTCTCACGCCTTTTCCAACTGCTGCTTCCCTTTCATGCCCCTCGACTCTTATAACTGCCATCTGGTTTCTGTACACATTGTAAATAGCTTTTCGCTCCCTGGATTTTACCCCTGCTACCTTTAGAATTTGTAAGAGAGTATTCCATTCAACATTGTCAAAAGCTTTCTCTAAGTCAACAAATGCCATAAATGTAGGTTTGCCTTTAATTAATCTAGCTTCTAAGATAAGTTATATGGTCAGTACTGCCTCACGTGTTCCAACATTTCTGCGGAATACAAACTGATCTTCCCTGATGTTGGCTTCTACCAGTTTTTCCACCATCTGTAAAGAATTGGCGTTAGTATTTTGCATCTGTGACTTATTAAACTGATAGTTCGGTCATTTTAACATCTGTCAACACCTGCTTTCTTTGGGATTGGAATTATTATATTCTTCTTGAAGTCTGAGGGTATTTCGCCTGTCTCATACATCTTGCTCACCAGATGGTAGAGTTTGTCAGGACTGGCTCTCCCAAGGCCGTCAGTAGTTCTAATGGAATGTTGTCTACTCCCGGGGCCTTGTTTCGACTCAGGTCTTTCAGTGCGCTGTTAAACTCTTCACGCAGTATCGTATCTCCCATTTCATCTTCATCTACATCCTCTTCCATTTCCATAATATTGTCCTCAAGTACATCGCCCTTGTATAGACCCTCTATATACTCCTTCCACCTTTCTGCTTTCCCTTGTTTGTTTAGAACTGGGTTTCCATCTGAGCTCTTGATATTCATACAAGTGGCTCTCTTTTCTCCAAAGGTCTCTTTAATTTTCCTGTAGGCAGTATCTATCTTACCCCTAGTGAGATAAGCCTCTACATCCTTACATTTGTCCTCCAGGCATCCCTGCTTAGCCATTTTACACTTCCTGTCGATCTCATATTTGAGACGTTTGCATTCACTTTTTGCCTGCTTCATTTACTGCAATTTTATATTTTCTCCTTTCATCAATTAAATTCAATATTTCTTCTGTTACCCAAGGATTTCTACTAGACCTCGTCTTTTTACCTACTTGATCGTCTGCTGCCTTCACTACTTCATCCCTCAGAGCTACCCATTCTTCTTCTACTGTATTTCTTTCCCCCATTCCTGTCAATTGTTCCCTTATGCTCTCCCTGAAACTCTGTACAACATCTGGTTTTGTCAGTTTATCCAGGTCCCATCTCCTTAGATCCCCACCTTTTTGCAGTTTCTTCAGTTTTAATCTACAGTTCATAATCAATAGATTGTGGTCAGAGTCCACATCTGCCCCTGGAAATGTCTTACAATTTAAAACCCGGTTCCTAAATCTCTGTCTTACCATTATATAATCTATCTGATACCTTCTAGGATCTCCAGGTTTCTTCCATGTATACAACCTTCTTTTATGATTCTTGAACCATGTGTTAGCTATGATTAAGTTATGCTCTGTGCAAAATTCTACCAGATGGCTTCCTCTTTCAGTTCTCGCCCCAATCCATATTCACCCACAATGTTTCCTTCTCTCCTTTTTCCTACTCTCGAATTCCAGTCACCCATGACTATTAAATTTTCGTCTCCCTCCACTACCTGAATAATTTCTTTTATCTCATCATACATTTCATCAGTTTCTTCATCATCTGCAGAGCTAGTTGGCATATAAACTTGTACAGATGGTTGTACAGATTTCTGTACGCATGGGCTTCATGTCTATCTAGGCCACAATAATGCGTTTACTATGCTGTTGGTAGTAGCTTACCCACACTCCTATTTTTTTATTCATTATTAAACCTACTCCTGCATTACCCCTATTTGATTTTGTATTTATAATCCTGTATTCACCTGACCAAAAGTCTTGTTCCTCCTGCCACCGAACTTCACTAATTCCCACTATATCTAACTTCAACCTATCCATTCCCCTTTTTAAATTTTCTAACCTATCTGCCCGATTAAGGTATCTGACATTCCACGCTCCAATCCGTAGAACGCCAGTTTTCTTTCTCCTGATAACGACGTCCTCTTGAGTAGTCCCCGCCCGGAGGTCTGAATGGGGGACTATTTTACCTCCGGAATATTTTACCCAAGAGGATGCCATCATCATTTAACCATACAGTAAAGCTGCATGCCCTCGTGAAAAATTACAGCTGTAGTTTCCCCTTGCTTTCAGCCGTTTACAGCACCATCACAGCAAGGCCGTTTTGGTTAGTGTTACAAGGCCAGATCAGTCAATCATCCAGACTGTTGCCCCTGCAACTACTGAAAAGGCTGCTGCCCCTTTTCAGGAACCACACGCTTGTCTGGCGTCTCAACAGATACCCCTCCGTTGTGGTTGCACCTATGGTACGGCCATCTGTATCGCTGAGGCACGCAAGCCTCCCCACCAACAGCAAGGTCCATGGTTCATGGGGGTAGACATTAATACATAATGGTATGTATTTATTCAAAACAACAAGAAGAAATTTAAAATTATTAAAACCAACAAATCAATGTTTTTTAAGAGATTGGGGTCGGATTATCATACATATCTAAGAACCTATTTTCTTTCAAATACTGAAATATTACAGGCATTATCCTGAAATACCTAACAAAAGTCGTATAGCAATCGCTGTAATTTAATTTTGATTAAATTTGTTTATAATTGTCATTTGATGTAAACCGTTTTTGCTCTTCATGGTCGGTACACCAGAAACTCGTTTTAACTGCAGAAAACTCGTGGTATCACACTCTGTTCTGAATCATTTGAAAGTTGTTTTCAGTGGTAGAAATGTTTCCACATCAGATGGTCCAGCATTATTTTCTGCATCTACGTTTCAGCCTCTTGCATTTCCTGTTGTTCATTTGCTTAAAGTGTAGTATTAACAATATATTATAACCAAATACTGAAATATTACAGGCATTATCCTGAAATACCTAACAAAAGTCGTATAGCAATCGCTGTAATTTAATTTTGATTAAATTTGTTTATAATTGTCATTTGATGTAAACCGTTTTTGCTCTTCATGGTCGGTACACCAGAAACTCGTTTTAACTGCAGAAAACTCGTGGTATCACACTCTGTTCTGAATCATTTGAAAGTTGTTTTCAGTGGTAGAAATGTTTCCACATCAGATGGTCCAGCATTATTTTCTGCATCTACGTTTCAGCCTCTTGCATTTCCTGTTGTTCATTTGCTTCAAGTGTAGTATTAACAATATTGTCACCTGACGTGATCTGAAAATCTTGATCATTTCTGCCACAAGTGAGTCACTCTTTCATTCCATCATCCTGACATAGTGCAATGAAAATTTTTCATTAGTTCGTTTATCTCTCCCAAAGCAGAAACACCTTTATTGGTTATTGCGTTTTTGTGCTCCCATTTTCCTATTCTATTTAAAGGTTTGTTCAAAGTCTTCCTTTCAATTAAGTGACACACATCTACAACCACATAACGGCACTCTTATAAATTCATTTGCTTGGAAAATTACAGAATGATTATCTTCATCAACAGATAACAATCTATCTAAAGTTGTTTACTCGAAAGTCATTTTAAGCTTTCAATAGTACATTGAACCGTTGCATGTAGCAACTATCACATTAGGAGGGAAAAATTTTACTTTAAATATTCCATTTTCTGTTCTAATAATTCAGCTAAAGAATGGGTTGGTGCATTACCCAGTTAAGGTAGGGCTTTTCCTTGTTTGATAATCTCGTTCTGGCATTTTTTATTCTTCAAGGGCAAAAGTGTTGTGATACTAGTCAATGAATATTTCGAGTTTCATCGATTCACATGTTTCGGTTTTATAAATTGAGGGGACCCTGATATTTTTGTAGCACCTGCGGTTTCTAGATTTACTGTTGAGCAACAAAGTCGGTTTTTTCGTCCCAGCAGTGTCTCCGCAGACTAATATTGTTAACATTATTATTTGTAATGCTCGCTCTTTACTGGTTGTATTTCCTGAAGCTGAATTGTTTTGACAAGAAACTAATGATTTTGACGGTAATGATTTCCAACTTAATTCAGTTTCATCAACATTGTAAGCAATGGCCAAGTCACAGTCATTTTAGTTTGCTTCTTTTTTAAAACCATCCTTAAAATAATTTCCTCCATCTACGTTATATGACTTTTTCACCTTGTGTTTCCACTTGTGAATTCCATGACGATACAGAAATCTGTACAACCATTTGTTACTTGTCACAAACCATTCATCGCCACATATTTTTTATTCAATTATAACATTTATTCTCGAAGCAAAACACCAGATGTCGGTTGTTGAATCGGTAGCTTTTGTAAAGACAAATAGTACATTCTTCCAAACCTAAATTACTTGGTTTATTCATATGTTTTTGACGTTTACTTCTGCCTTCACTACGAAGTTTGCAGGTATACTTCAAAACTGAATTGATACCCTTCATAATAAGTACCTACTGCAGTACCTAACAATAACATAAAAATTCTATCTATAAACACAACGACATAAATTCAACGAATTTGCTTCATCGAATTTAATCCACAGAGCTTCGTTGCTTTACTTTTTGATGAGTTCCAGTTGCGCTCCTTCGGCTGCATTTTCAGCCCAAATGGCAATAAGCTGGGTGGGGGTGGGGGGGGGGGCGGGGGCTGTTGGGTTGTTTGGGGGAAGAGACCAGACAGCGAGGTCAACGGTCTCATCGGATTAGGGAAGGATGGGGAAGGAAGTAGGCCGCGCCCTTTCGAAGGAACCATCCCGGCATTTGCCTGGAGCGATTTTTAGGTAAATCACGGAAAACCTAAATCAGGGTGGTCGGACACGGGATTGAACAATCGTCCTCCCGAATGCGAGTCCAGTGTGCTAACCACTGCGCCACTTGACTCGATGGCAATAAATTTAGCAGTCAGTGAAACGAAAACGAAAACTACAAGAATGAAAATTGTGGGGTCACATGCTGCCAGTGAGCTTTGGTCTGTACATTCCTGATCTAAATCCTCAGGCACAAAATATTCTAGGCAGTTTGTAACAAAGTATCCCACATGTGACATGTTACGTCAAAACTGTAATAAATGAAAGCATACATAACCACTGTTAAACAGAACTGTAATAAACTAGCCACAAAGACTATAGTGTTTGACAAAGTTACACCACTATGTTACGACAAAGTTGCAACAAATTACCGTAGTATAATTATAGCAAACTGCTCAGTACACCACCATATGTTAGGATAGATGCAAAATTAATATAGATTTTGGACAGGAACATATGTTTTCTTATCCGTTTCCTATCATTTTTGGTTGGTTTATTTAGTACCCGACTGGGATTCGGATTTCCTGTATCTACAGGTATCTACAATGTGTTTGCAATAGGATTTCTCCTCCAAATATCTACTGAGAAAAACCGCTAGCACACGCAGTCTCAGCTACCAATGAAAGCCCTTACATGTGCTCAAATGCATGGATTCTGGTGGAGGTGATGAGCATTACAAAGTTAGTCACTGTATTGTAGGTTAGTGTGCTGACTTTAACTATCTTACATAGAGCTTAATGTTTACTGATTCTTGCAAAATCTCACTTCTTTACCATCACCAGTGCTCCGACATTATCTCCCTCTAACAAGGGTTTTACCAGTTTTTAAATTCTTGTACTTAGATAACATGAAATACAGACTAGTTGCAGCTATCGAGACCTCTTATATACTTTAAAGATCCAAGATGGCACTACTTTTATCAAGTGACCATGATTTCACTTCTGGTTATATCCTCTAAGTTTACAAGGCTCGTTTCACAAAGGTAAAAATCGTTATGCAGTGTTCAAAGAAACATATTCGGGAAGAGCCGATTATGCGAACAAAATATTTGAAACGTAATATATAAATAAATAAAATGTCAATTAAAAATGAAGTACTATGAATGGTTGTAGTGACTGTAGGATACAACTGAAGAAACAAATGTAAAATTACGTCCCTCAATTATTTTTGGCGAAAGGGACGACAGCTATATGTTTTAGAAGCGAGCCAAGACGGCCGCATTTTCTGTGATTGTGGCAGATTTATATGGCACGCTGCCATTGTCATTTATATTTTGCTTAACGTAAGTCTCATTGTAAATTTATTGTTTATGTGTGATAGTTGAATATAGTGATATTACTTAATATTTGTTCCATTTTATGTTATAAGTCATCCTCATCTATACTGTGCCTTAAAATGTCGAAAGTTCTGTGTTCTTTAAACGCACATAAATAGTCCAGTGCACACGATTTCTTCAGTGTGTACATGTTTTCGAAGCCCGATAAAATAAATTTCCATTTGAACATTTGAAAAGATATGCAAGGTCGAGTAAAAGAATCAGAAGGAACCTTACACAGGAAGCCCTAGTCAGGGGCGCCAGATAAGAGAAATGAATTTACAAAAATTGTGCATTGAAGAAATTATTTAATTATTTTAATAAGTGTGGCTCACTCCCTAGCATTTATCTGTGTATGATCCCGCCAGAATTAATAATAAAAGAAAATTTAAACTGTCTGTTGTTACAGGACCAATTATAGTATACACTCTATTGTGTTCCTTTGTTGCATGGACGATATGAACATACATGAGGAGCCATTAACACCGAAAAAAATTGTAAAAATCAAACTGGAGAGAAATTTAATAGAAATTGTGATGAAATCTGGGATCTGCATTGAAAAATAGGATCCAAGTTAAGATACCACTTTTACGCTTTAGCACGGTAGATCAAGAGCATTTCATAACCGTAGTTTGCTTTGTAGCTTCCTTAAAAAATTCCGAAATTTTAGCAATCACTTTTGTTCAAAATCACGAATTGCAATTTATTTCACCGAACAGTCCACTACAACAATAGAAAGGCCGAATTATGTTTTGTACGATGCAAAATGGAAAGCAGCCATTACAACTAATTATTTTTCAGTCAACTGCTATCCATGCTCAGTAAAACCATCGTTGCTGCTATACTGAAGTAGCGAAATTAATTTACACGAACTTAAATTACTCACATGACATGGACATTGAAGAGAATATTGACAGACTTTAATTAGCAACCAGTATTTGAAGCGACTAGTGACGGTAATTTTGTTAACGTCCAGACCACTAGTCAACTATTAAAAGCCAGCTCTAGACCAATTATTGACAGTGACGTCATGTCAAATGGCGTGGCGGGAGCAGAGCTGTTTCATTCGTCAGATATTGCTAATATACTTAATACTATAATCCAACAAATAAACGAAAATGAAAAAGACAGTGACACACGTATAACATCAGAGGAAAATCATTTAACGACAAATGATCCAGATCATACGACAAAAAAAACCAACAAATTTGTAATAAACATTCAGAGTGATGCCAAATAGTTAAACGCCAGGTGCGAAGCTGTCGCTACCCAAGTGAATTCTTGGCCGCCAGTACACGAATCAACAATTACACGGGCTACGCTAATTGAAGACAGGGTAAAGACGTTGACCATACGATTAAGAAACAACCTTCAGTTAGGCACAGACAACCATACCGCAAACATAAATGAAGAATTTCACAGTTGGATTGGCAAGAAGAACAAATATTTCGATCAATGCGTAGACGAAAAATTACCAACAGCTGTACATGACACCGAGACTGAATTTGTTAAAAATAATGAACCAATCATAGCTGATGCAGTACGAAGTAGCGCAGCGGAGCAAAAACAGTTTACTATGTGCAACCGGATTGTGCAAACGGTTACAGTCAAAATGTTTAGTATGGAAATGAAAATCGATACAGCTATGACACGAATCCCATGTACACACCATACACATCATTTTGTGAACAAGACACACCGGCATACACAGCATCAAATCGCAATCGTGATATCAATGGACAACATGTTACCTTGCATTCAGCAGGTGATTACCACAATAGTTACAGTGAAGCAAACTGGTATTACAGTGCTAAATAGGAAGAAAGCCTAATCAAATATCATGAATCTCAACCGTTTGTTCCAGGAAAACTTAGTTTACACCCTGTGATTTTTCTTAAAGCGTTCAGAAACGCGTTCCCCAGATCATGGACCGACCGGAATAAAATTTCATTTGTAATAGGTTACATCCAGGAAGACGCAGCGTCTGGGCATACAACGAAGCTGACAGATGCCTAACTTACGAACAATTGGAAAAAGCTTTCTTAGCCAAATTTTGGTCTGGAACTGTTCAAGAGCATCTCAGAAAACAGATCATAGAATCAGAGCCTTTCAATGTCAAATATGGTAATTTAAGAACATATTCTGAAAAATTCCTAAATGTGACACATTTTCTAGACGGGCCCGGTTCTATTCTTTATATACTCCGTGCTCTAAGAACTACACTGCCATTCTGTATCAAAGAGAAGTTACTGCACATTCCCAACAACGACGCGAAGTATTTTTTGACAGTGCTGGACTGAGTTGATTTGCTATATGAAGATCAACGGTGCAGGGAACAAAACAGTAGCCACAATGTTTACATGAGTGGTATGCGGGGGACGCAGGTTAGCCTACATAATCTTGGCGCACCAGCTGCGTTCGGTTACGGAGCGCAGCAGAATCCATAGCCTGCTTCCGTAAACCAGTTTACTTATCAAGACCTGCAGACACATTCTAATACGAATGGTGATCATAAAATCACATACACGACAGGCGGTAAGCCAAACAAGAAAAGCCGAAACAATAATGGTGACAATAAGAACGGAAACAGTTGGAACTGGAATGTGAACAAAAACAACTATGAGCCAAGACTCAACGAACAGCAGAACTGAAACACTAGTTATGGAAATGCGTGCCAAACCCCTGATCCACCACTACAATACAATAACAACTGTCCGTGGCAAGTGCCGTCACAACCAATGAATAAGCAAAATACAATTTTGCCTACTACACAGCAAGTAATTCACGATGCTCAACCACATAAACCGCAATAGATAGGAGAGTGGAATCGACAGTGCCAAAACTTGAATGTAACTGAAGTAAAAGGTGAAACTCAGACTCCACCTCCTCTCACACCTGCACTGAATGACGATGTCGACAAACTAATGACAGTCACCACAGAGCCCCAGCTCGTGGCTGATGAAAGTTTTGGGAGCGACTTCGCTAATGAATCATTGTTTAATACAGCCACAAAAGAACAACAAAATGACGATGCTGTAGTAATTTTAAGCAGCAACCTCTATTCTTCATACGCTATAATCACGATTAGAATTTCAGTCCACTAAATTTCGGGCATGCAGTCGCGCAAATAAAATTTCATCCGCTGATATTTCGGCAGCGTATCGTCCGCCCATCCTCAGAGAGAATCACAAGACTGACGACAAGATGTCAAGCGCGGCCTTATATACTCCACCGCGGCGGTACTGCGCATGCGGGTCACAGATGCTGGTCGGCGGCAAAGAAATACGCTTACACATGCGCCGCCTGTGGTGAAGGCGTACATACATTTGATTCACTAATCGATGGATGATCGGTGGCGGTGACACAATGACTTCTCTGCAGTTTAATTACCCTAAGAGCCGGATTCCATGCTTTGTCTAAATTAAAACCATTATCTCTATCTATTAAATTATTAGCAAATCTAATCTCTATAGCTTCCTTGAAGACAGGTTCCCAACAGGAAGAGGTGGATGTTAAAATCTTCACATCATTGTAATTCATGGAATGCCCTATATCAGTACAATGTTCGGCCACAGCTGACTTGTCTGGCTGTAATAAGCGTGTGTATCTTCGATGCTCCACACATCTCTCATGAACGGTGCGTGTCGTTTGACTTGTGTACAACTTCTCACAATTTCCGTAGGGAATCTGATACACACCCGCTTTACGATGCTGTAAATCGTCCTTCAAAGAACATTTTCATAAGAAAATTACGGCCTTATTTGAACATATGCTTTTATCATCTAATTTTCAGTTTAATGGTGAATTTTATGAGCAGATTGATGGGGTTGCTACGGGAAGGCCCCTCTCCCCTTTGGTAACTAATTAATTCATGGAAGACATCGAGGACAAGGCACTCGACTCAGCAAGTTTTAAACCAACGGTCTTCTGGAGGTACGTGGACGACACATTTGTGGTATGGCCGCACTGGATGGATGAATTACATCGATTTCTTGAGCATTTGAATTCCATCCATGCTAGCATCAAATTTGCTATGAAAATAGAAAAAGACGGGTGCCTCCCCTTTTTGGATGTTGTCGTTCGCCGTAAAGTTGATGGCACATTAGGACATGCCGTATATCGGAAACCGACACATACAAATCTATATCTTCATGCCAGTAGTTGCCATCACCCTTTACCGACCATACGTGTCCTTAAGACCTTAGTGCATAGGGCGCAGTGTTTCCGATAAAGAGAATTTGCAAGAAGAGCTCACATACCTCAAGAGCATTTTTAAATCGAATGGATTGTTTCCTCAACAAATTCTTAGAGCATTCAATGCAAAACCTAGAATGCAGGTATGTGATGGGGAAGAAGATAGTAATTCCTTCAGGTCTAGTGCGTTTTTGCCCTATGTGGGTGCTCTTTCCTCGAAGATAGGCCGTTTTCTTGAGAAACACTGTGTTAAGGTGATCTACCGCCCCCCCCCCCCCCCCCCCCCCTCCCGAAGGTTGCAGCTTTACTCGGCTCTGTGAAGGACGATTTACAGCTTCGTAAAGCGGGTGTGTATCAGATTCCTTGAAGAAATTGTGAGAAGTCGTACATAGGTGAAACGACACGCACCGTTCATGAGAGATGTGTGGAGCATCGAAGATACGCAAGTCAGCTGTGGCCGAACATTGTATTGATACAGGTCATTCCATGAATTACAGTGCTGTTCAGATTTTAACATCCATCTCTTCCTTTTGGGAATCTGTCTTCGAGGAAGCTATAGAGATTGGATTAGCTAATAATTTAATAAATAGAGATAACGGATTTAATTTAGACAAAGCATGGAATCCGGCTCTTGGGGTAATTAAACTGCAGAGAAGTCCTCATGGCGGCGCCGCCACAGATCACACACCGGTAAATGAATCAAATGTCTGTCCGCCTTCGCCACAGGCGGCACATGTGTAAGCGTATTTCTCTGCCGCCGACCAGCACCTGTGACCCGCAGGCGCCGTACCGCCGCTGTGGAGCATATAAGGCCGCGCTTGGCATCTGGTCGACAGTCTTGTGACTCACTCTGAGGATGGCCGGACGATAGGCGGCGGAAGTATCAGTGGATCAAATTTTATTTGCGCGGCTGCATGCCCGAAATTTAATGGACTATTCATTACGCCGCGAGAAGTTGAAAATGCACAACGATGAGAATTTATCCAGTGAACCGTTGACAGAAAACACAGTGGCGTTCATCGGCCAATGAAGTAGTTTTAAGTACTACTATTGGTACAGCAGGAGGTATTCCCACCAGCATAACCTTGGATACAAGAGCTGCTGTGAATGTTTTATGAAAAGAAAAGGACAGAATTTGAACCAGAGCCTGAGTTTGAACCAGTTCCTGAGTTTCCCGTACAAAAATATTTTGACTGCCTTAGGAAATAAGTAAAATTACGAAACAAGTTTGTGTGACCATTGCGGTAGGTAGTGGAACTGGAGAATTGTCATTCCTCGTGGTCCGAAGTCTAGTTGCTAATTGTGTAATAGGTTTAGATAGTGTATATCTCATTTTGCAATAAACTTCATTTGGATGTGGAATACGTTTTTGAATTTGTAATGAGATTTTATGTACACCCTGTACGTTCGATGTCGATCATATTAACTACCAAAAAATGCGAACGAGTTTGCGCTGGTTGTACCTGTGAAGTTTTCAAATTAACTTCTCATAGATACTGTATCATTTTTAATAGGATACAAAACAGACGCGGAATTATTACCACCTTCTTCGATATAATCTCCAAAGCCCAGCAAATCCTAAATACACTGTTTCCTACCCCCACACCTAATTTGAATAATGAAATGGCCACAACACGAATAATATTCATGACTGTGAGAAGAAAAACAAAGAATAGCCTGCATAGACCGCATTACTACAACTTAACAGTGTGAAAGTTGTTGTGCTTATACCAAATTTTCGTTGTAAAGGGAATTTTATCAGTGTAACTTAGTTTTGTCTCACCTGTATTCCTATTATTTTTCTAAAAGTTACTTCCATCTTTCATTTGCACCTCAGCCTCTCAAGTTAACACAATTTGTAATATTCTGTTTTGTCCGTTCAGCATGATCTTTTCCTGTGTTTCCATTTGCTATCTGAATTTGTCACGTCTGTCTTTCTTCTTCCATTCTTTTGGTCCCGAAAATACTGTCTTTCATTCTGACTCGTAAGATTTCTTCTACACTAACAGGCAAAAATATCGAAAGCATTTAGACAGTTCTAATTTTTTCCTTATATTACTAAGTGCGGAATCAAGTTAATTTCTTTCGTACATCTACCTCTCTCGAATTTGTTCGAGTTATTATCCGACATTTCTTCAGTTTATTTGCCTACGTCCCGTATATAATTGTGGTTAACGTTTTATTTGTGTGGACTGTCAACATGCAGAGGCGATGTGTACCACATACTGTCTGACAGAGTCGTTTCTCATAGAGTGAAAGCCACCTTATTGACATTATCCACATTATTTGATCTATAAACCACACAGAACGGCTGTTCTGTGGCTAATCCACATGTTGGCAAAGATGTTTTGACTGTGCTGCAGAAGTTTAACTCGGAAGACCTTACACATCCTGCATACTACCCCGTTCTCTACCCATCGATTTCCGCATCACCGGAGCGACGAACAAAGACATTCGTGGCCGTCGATTTGCTTCAGACGAAAAGCTGCACACCAGGGTATGGTCATGATTCCGTAGACATTTTTCCGTAGAGGTTACAAAAAAATGGCTCTGAGCACTATGGGACTCAACATCTGAGGTCATCAGTCCCCTAGAACGTAGAACTACTTAAACCTAACTAACCTAAGGACATCACACACATCCATGTCCGAGGCAGGATTCGAACCTGCGACCGTAGCAGTCACGCGGTTCCGGACTGAAGTGCCTAGAACCGCACGGCAACCGCGGCCGGCTTTTCCGTAGAGGTACTGACTGTCTTGGCTCACAGTGGGGTAACTTTGCTAATAATTATTCAGATTACTTTTGAAATGATAATTAGTTTACCTATTTTTATCCATCTGTCCCGTTTTCATTTGATGCCCCATACACATATCATGGCATAACGTTCGTAATTACCGGTGGCGCTGAATTATACGATGGAAAAAAAAAATGCCAGGTAGACATAAAGGCCGGCCGTTGAGGTCGAGCGGTTCTAGGCGCTTCAGTCCGGAACCGCGCGACTGCTACTGTCGCAGGTTCGAATCCTGCCTCGGGCATGAATGTGTGTGACGTCCTTAGGTTAGTTAGGTTTAAGTAGTTCTAAGTTCTAGGGGACTGATGACCTCAGATGTTAAGTCCCATAGTGCTCAGAGCCATTTGAACCATTTTTTTGAACCGGTGGGCCTTAACATTCCTAAAAATTTTGTTTATTAACTAAAGTCAACTTCCTGTCACTATCAAAGATTGTGCTGTCGTACATCAGTGCTGTTGTGTGCAAATTTGTACAGAACATTAAGGATAGGTGGTCGTCGTAGGAAAGCCGGACAGGAGCAGAAACGCTTAGTGAACAAGTTATCACAGTAAACAGAAGCTTTACTTAACTTATGTTTCTCTGAGAGTATGAAGACTCATTACAGGTAATGCAGCAAGCAATAGAGCCTAGTTCTCGAAGACCATAAGGAAGAGGCTTTCTGAACTAAACACAAACGATGAGGTCGGAGCCGCGAATGGGAGGCCTGTGCATTGCTTCACGTACACAGGAGGCTCCATGTGCGAGTGGGGCGTCTGGATGCTGCCGACCATCCTATATCGTGGCAACAGAGGGCGCTTGTGGTACATAGCCACTGGAGGGGTGACTCAGTTGACGAGCACCATTAGGTCCACCAGATCCGACGCTACTGCTATGTTTGTTTGATGGACACTTGCAATACTTGTTGCCCACTGTGACACCCAAGAGGTGGTATCTATATTTGATGCCACAAGTGTCACCAATAGTAGGGAGACAAGCATGCCACCCCACTTTGGATTGTTGCCAAATTTATTCAAGATGTCGGATCCAAGAAGGTGGCGATAGATGTGGCAATGTTGCATTAACGCCATGGCGGGAAGTTCAAATTTTGGTGTAAAAATAGGTCAACAGCACTACCTCCACTAACCTAAACCCCCTCCCTAGTCAGGAAAATGGCGGGAAGTTCAAATTTTGGCGGAAAAGTTGGTCAGTTGGCCTACCTCCACTAACCTAAGTCATCCGACCTCCACTTCTTCCTTGGAATTGGCGAGGAAAGGACTCAGTCTTTGCTGGATAAGATGGATGTAAGTCTTTATTTTATATGATTTTTTTATTTAAACGATTTGAGTTGTCATAGGCAGTAGCTCCATTCAGTGAGTTCATCATGAGGTCTGGAGTCCAACTGACCTCGCACACAATACTGTCACCAGAGGGTGCTGTCCTCCATCTTGTGACATAATTCAAGATGGCGGTCTGGCGCGAACAAATAGGAACCCTCAATCCAGTCATGTGTTAGACTTCAGCCAGTAGGATGGCGGTATCTGGTAAAGTTACTGGAGGGGGTATAGGGCTGGTTCAGTGTTTTTGGGACCTCAAAAAACGGCTCTGAGCACTATTGGACTTAACATCTATGGTCATCAGTCCCCTAGAACTTAGAACTACTTAAACCTAACTAACCTAAGGACAGCACACAACACCCAGTCATCACGAGGCAGAGAAAATCCCTGACCCCGCCGGGAATCGAAGCCGGGAACCCGGGCGCGGGAAGCGAGAACGCTACCGCACGACCACGAGCTGCGGACTTTGGGACCTCAATCTTACTAATTCAGCCTGTGGTGGTAGCAGCAGCAGCAGCAGAAGAAGAAGAAGAAGCAAAACGAGAAGAACCATGAAGCATCATCAGTAGTCGCAATCCAACACAGCGCTGCAGAACAGGAAGAAATGGAAATGTAAGTACCTCCTATCATATCTTTGTTTGTGGTTACCATTATTATTACAATTATTCGTTGTTTTCGCGTCTTGACCCATATGTAATACTTCATCTTTGCTCGGCAGTAGCCCTCTATGCATCCAAGCCCGCAAGGTCGAGCGCCAACATGTCGACCTATGCTGTGTTTGGACCTCTAGCAACGTTAGCTGGTATCTTTTCGAGACCTACACCGACCTGTGGACCTGTGACAACAACAACCTGTAGCATGTCTGGACCTGTAGCGATCATGTGGGATCCTGTAGCGCACATAGCCCACTTGCTGGTACAGGAGAAGGAGCTGTTGTTGGCTGACCCACTCATCGATTTGTGTGATGAGGACACACGGTCTGCTCCCAACACATCGAACACTGCTTGTAACAACAAGATGAAGGACAGTACTGGTCACCAACATACAATTCATTCCAGCAGAACATCCCTGTGCTAGTGCAGGCACAGAATTCATATGCTGTGGATGATCAGGCATCAAGTGTACCCTTGCTTTTCAGTTCTACATTCTACATACAATCTAACTACCAGTGCAATGAAGTGTGTAAACATTGGTATAAAAGCACATCATGACTGGGACTTGCATGCGAGAATAGAAATTGAAAATGCATTGATGGGTGTTAAAGTGCCATTTTCTGAGTTCTGCTGGTATCGAAATATGTCATACAGAGCGCTACATCAATCAGCAGATGACTACAGAGTACTATCCAACCCGTTCCCCCATCAGACATTCGCATTTCTAGTGTGTCACTATCTATTACTACAGCGTATGATTACTCTGTGCTATGTGCGAAATCGGTTGGCAAGTGTGTTTATTTATGGCATGCCTCAGTTGAGAACTTACATTGTCTGGATACTGCACTACACCTAGTAGTAGTAATAGCAATAGTAGCTTTTTTCATCTGTATATCTCTTTTTACAAGGGTATAGGACATGTCAAAGTATTTGTAAGTTAAGACCAATTTAAAATAAGCTAATTCATACACACATACATTTACAGACTTCTAGTTAGAGACAATCGTTAGATTTATTTCTGTTATACAATACTTTTTTAAAAAGAACTAATAATGTAATGCCACACCATACACTCATATCTCACTGTCAGTCACTGCACACACTATACACACATTGTTTCATAACACTTCACTCACTACACACAAACATAATGAGTGAGATGTTGCATTGCATTGGAGAGACTGAATAGTTGACTGCCAGGCATAGACTGAGCATACAGTAATGTTGTAAACTTCCTATGTGTGCATAGTGGTTTGTTGAATGGAGATGTACCTTTTGTTTGCACATGAACGCTGAATCAAAAGAGAAACAGATGAAACGTGGGCGTGAAACACGCGAGTACTGTGAGGTATCCATTGGCTTAAGGATGATAAGCGCGGAATTTATTGCACATCAAAACGCTTAATTTGGGAAATGCTGTACAGGCGCGAAGAAGAAGATAAAGAAAAAGTCTGATCATTTTTCTGAAATACTGCATCCAAGGTGTGATATTTAAATAAATAATGCATGTACACAATTGAGGAGGGGGTGCAGGGACTCAGGGGGTAAAAGGAGGAAAATCCGCTCTGGGAGAAGGAGGAAAGAGGAAAAGGGGGACCCTGAGGAGGGGAACTTGTAAGTTGTTGTCAATACTGTTAAATACACTCGTGAAGATGTTATACAGTGTGAGCACACGTATACAAACATTGTAAAACAACATAATCTGTAACTGCACATGTTCGTTAAACCATCACTAGTCACAAATGCCTTAGACCACAGCTGCATACTACTGTTTGCAGACTACTAATAACCGTTCTGGGGCGTAAACGGAGTACAGATATTATTTTGCTATTTGTGGAGCGTCATTGCAGTGCAATGACTGTACTATGAAGCAAAGAGTATGCCCCCGTTGCACAATTACGAACTCTACTATAAAATCTTACATGACTTATTCTTAAACCATCATATATGAATGTGAGAATTACACATCGAATTACGTACACAAGGGTTATACATCGTTATACATACAAGCGTAAGTAGTACATATAAATATTTACATGACGCACACACACACACACACACACACACACACACACACACACACACTCTACTCTGCAGACACACTCTCTCTCTCTCTCTCTCTCTCTCTCTCTCTCTCACACACACACACACACACACACACACACACACACACACACATACACACACTCTCTCTTACTCTGAGTCCCCCACCCCTTCTTTCGCTAAAGCTGATCTGCCGTACCATATATGCGGCAGCTGCAGTGCAGCACCGCGAACACCACTGCACAGGCACTGCAAATAGTCTTCGATAGAGAGATCTCTCAATGCCATATGACGCGCACCCTTACCTCGCCTCAGGGTGGCACCTTCCAATGTGCTATATGCACACAGTTTTGAACGTAGACCTAAAAAACTTCACAATCGGCAATCCATTCGCCTCGTCCGTCATAAGACCGATATCCTTGTGTTCTGTGAAATAATACCACAAGGATTATCGGGCGTGTATGGGGACATTTCGAATTTATTACCATGGTACCTCATTACTTAATATGGATCACAGTTCTTCACCCAACAGATGAAGCTCTCTGTATTCATATAACATAATTTAGGATCTGCGAAATGAGTTTTTCCAAACCCATAATGAAAGTGGTACATGTGAAGTTTGGATAGGTCTAGTATGCACATCCCCACACAAATAGGTTTCGTAAACTTTACTGCAGTCTTCACCATCTCCACAGCAACAAAGTTCTTATTGAATCTGGTGACATGCTTTAAATCTGGTCTGGCAATGCATTTCCTTACGCCATAACGCCCATTCGATTCGGTTCTAATCAAAATATCACATCGTTCCCTCAAATTCTCCATCGTTTTACCGAAAATTGAGTCACTTATTAATTTGTAAAAACCTTTATCAGAGTCACACGTTGTGGAAGCTTTGTCTCTTATTCAAATCAATATACTCCTTCAACCAGGGGAACTGCTTGAAGGAGATAGCCCAGGTGATTCTAAGCAGCTCCATACCCAAGCTGAGACTCTGCCGGAGATTACGATAATGAATAACGTATACACCCATATTCCCTAGCGTTGTCATCAGTTTTGGTGTGGAGCTGCCTTGCGGAACTAGTTGCTTTGGACATCATGGCAAACTGATGTGCACATAATGAAAACTTATAGGTTATGTGAGTTCTACTTCCACCACATACCCTACATCAGAGTCAGCTGGCATACCCTACCATGATTTGTCCACGTAATCCCTTGCACTCGTCTTTAGACACCCATCAAAACTCACCAATCGACAGTGATTGCTGCATGGCGTGCCTGTATAAGCTATTTACGTCCAGGTACATTACGTAACTCGAATCAAGGGATGTACTGAACCTGTCACCCATCCGTGGGTTATTAGCTTTCATGTGTGTATGGACACATTGGCAAAGTCCCCCAAGGATTCCTCACCCAAAGAAAATTAGCGTCTCAGCATCAGTCAATCAATCAATGCTGCACTTCGTTCTTTATTTTTTTCTTTCTTTTTAGCATTGCTTCATTTCTTCCCAAGACATCCCAGGTGCCGTGTAATAAAAGGCAGGATCTAGAGAATATGTGGCCATGCATAGAATCTGGAATTCCTCCGCAAGCAAGCACACATCTATGTCCATGTAAAGCTGTGCATACTCTCCTAAAGTGGAGGTGTTCAATTCCCACCAGACATTCATAGCATTCTCATATTCTGCATTCGTTATGTCATCGCCTGTAAGGTTGCTGGAGAATGCAGTTATGTCGGTAGCCTGGTTTCGTTGAGATTCGCCATACTATCCACATATTCATATGGGAAAACCCTATCCCTAGTCACAAGTTGAAACGTTTCGTCGTCGGGAAATGCAGCTTGAATGATATGCATATCCTCCCGAGGTGGAATTTCAAAGAGTTTCTGGAGTGGCGCATGCCTAAAAGCGGAGCGTAATTCTTGGCATTATTCATTTAGAGAATGGAATGTATTTCTCAACGCTCTCAAGTAGGACACTGACCTGATTTTTCTGCCAACCAAAACCAGCCAAGAGCTCAACTAAGAAGTGAACATCATACCCGCTTAAATTATGGAACAAAACGGGTATGTGCCTTGGCGGCAGGTACTTCAAATTGCATGCACTGTGAGCGCACTACGGAACTTCCCTGTAAGATGACAGAGGGGCTTTCGCTTTTCTGTCTATCGGCACCCACAAATATTACAATCAACTGCGTTATTATACAAATCTTCATTCTCTTTCGATTTGGTCGTGGGAACGTTAACGCTGTAAAGCTTATCAACGTCCCACGAAAGTTTTTCGAGCTCAGGGAGCAGGCAAACCTCAGGATTATCGCCGATATAAAATTTGTAGCGGTTAAAACTGAATCGTAGGACGATACAGTTTGGTACACTGCCGCATCTGGTACACGTTGTACTGTAAAGGTGGTATGTGAAGTCGCAGGGTCACCTTCACAGTGGGTCTCAGAAGCGAGGAGGCATTCGAAGTCACCATACACTAAAAACGCACATCCCTACTGATGGTATACATTCTTAAATTTATGAATTTGTTTTCCTTAGTATGCATAATAACATGAACCGGATGCTTGGAAGTGCAGTCTGCTATATCCGCCATTGATAGCTTGTCTGGCGAGAACTAATTCAGGCACTTTAAGCAAATATGCTATTCAGACCTGTCGTTATTCAATTGAGAGAATAGGAGTCGGGACATTTTTTTGATCCAAACAAAGTGATAATTATCATCTTCAGAGAACAGAGAAGAGAATATGTTTTCATACAGCTCACGCTTACCAGAAAATTTTGAGAAATTGGGGGAGATTTGGGGGGGGGGCTGACGAGAGTTTGCTTGTCTTGCTCATCTGACTTCCTTTTTTTCCCCAGGCCATAAACAAGAACCGATATTCCGATATTCTGTGCCTCCTGGATCTTGACAGGGAACTCGATACCATCAAAGCTATATCACCTACTAATATTATGACCTATATGGCACGTAGTGGGACGCTCGGGATGATCTCTGTAATTGTAATTTCTCTGGCAACCCAGAACTGACCATACAAAACAAGCCTGATCCTTTGTATTTTCGACATTAATGCATGCCTGCTCGTTAGCTATATATTTAGGGAGCTTGATATATCTTGACCCTCCATTTACCAGATCATAGACATGTGTATGGATGTCCAGGTGTAGTATTTGGCTGAGTGCTTTAGCTGACCCTCTGACGTCCACCTCGGAAAACCGGGCCGGTATAGCGCTCAAGGTGAATTTACAAAACTACTTGGCTATTGACGTGTTCCATGTTATCACGCCGTTTTCTGCCCACGGATAATGAAGTGTTGACTCTTCAGCTCCAGAATCAACTTTGGGGGGCGGGGGTGCGATAGTTCGATGCAGAGCACCGCACTGCATTTAATGGCGGGATACCACGGATCATTGGCCACCTTGAGGAGCCCCTTTTCCACGACAGCAAGGCAATTTCCTTAGAAAACCAAAAGGGTCAGAGTACCCTCCTACCGTGTTCTCGATCCTCGTGAACGAGATTCGCTCCTCAAAGGCGTCTCCAATCACCGAGAATTCTAACTGCGGTATGGTATCACTGACCTGATGTCCTCCACTAGAAGGACAGTAGAGAGAACTACCACTAGCCACAGATGTTCTCTATTACTATTAATGTATTGCGCGTCCAACCCGTTCATGATGGTGCTGGGGAGGTGCAAATAGGTATGCGAGAAGGCACACATACCTTGCGTTGCTCGGCCCACGGCCGCCATAGCGGCGGCGGAAGCGGCGGCGGCTTCCCGCGCGAAGTCCTTATAGGCGATGAGTGCCTTACTAGTCGCTGCTTTGGCGAGGAAGGAGGTTTAGCCATCACCGGTATGCGCCCCATACTATGTTGCGGCGGCAGAGGCGCGACCGTTGTAGAAGAAAAGATAAAGGAATAATAGGTAAGTACATTGTTTATCACTCACTGCTGGCGCAGTGAAAGAAAGAATGCTGACGATCACAAGGTTATAAGCAGAGTGAGTGATCTTTTTTTCTTTCACACTTGCTCAAAGGCATTAACACTTCACAGGGAGATTCCACCACACCCTCACAGAAGTCATCATCATCATCATCATCTAACAGGGCCAGATCACAGCACCTTTCCTGCTCTACTTCAGTGGTCCTTAGTCTGACACATTGAGGCACGTCATTGTCGTTTTCAGAATCGACATCTAGCAATTGGTCTGTCTCGCCTACAACAACAACAACAAACGAGATATGTAAACCAAACAAATAAGTATGAAATAAGAAAATTCTGAATCGCTCCTATACTGGTACAAATCACATTGAAAATTACACTCACATAACAATCCCTTTTGTGAACCAACCACAGGAGGCAGGACTTCGAGAGTCTGCCACGGTCCATCTCCCTCCCGTCCCTCGCCACACTCCAAGATAGAATCCTATACTATAAGAAAGAAATGGAATTAATAAGACGAATTTGACATACACACGAAAATTTACACTCAAAATACAAATTATTTACTCACTTGGTAATCCTGTCTCCAGAACTCTACGCCTCTTGCCGCTACATTCTGAATAGTTCCTGCTGCTGTCTGTCTTCATTTTAGTGAGAAAAACACACACACACATATATATATAGATGAAGGTACACGCAACAAGGTGGACAGAAGCGGACTGAGGACAATGGAGTTTGGTTGTGGGTTTACAAATAGAGGCCAAGGCGACCAATGAGAGAACTTCATTTGAATGGACAGCCAATCAGAAGCTTTTATGGAACGTCACTATTTCTGGAAGGGCTTCATGCGACCATCGCTCTCTTTCCAAATAACAAGTATGCTTTTATGATTAACGGTGTCTTCGAAAGCATGCACAGACGTGATGAAGGCTTTTAGCGATGAGAAGTGTACCGTTTCTGTGACGTATGTTGAAAGCAGGATATTACGTTTTCCGGGTACGGCAACGCGTGATGGACGAGGTGCATCGTTAGGACCATCAGGGAGAATGAAATCGGCGTTATTCTGGGCTATTTTCGTAAACAGTTCCTCTTAGGACAATAATTTCCATACAGGCAAGCTGAGACATAACGAAAGCTCCCACAACAAAAAAACAATCCTTAACTATTTCTGCGACACTTAGCGAATTCCGAAAAGGGACTGATTTGTAATGGATGAGCTGTCCCGGTAGGAACAATGCATCCTGTGTTACTCCGGGAAGCACTGCAAAAAATTTCTATAGCGCGTCCAGAGCGAGACTTGGCTGTTATTTATATAGACATGTGATGACAGTTATAACACTGACAACCTTTTAGCTGTGCCTGCCAGCCATATCGACGAATGAGCAACACCGGCGTAGCAACTCCCTGAAACGCTTCGCTACGCCGCCACAACGGATCTTCTACTTAAGGCCGAGCAGAGTACTGTTCAGTCCTATCTGCGACCATCGAATACAACGATGGCATTGTTTAGTAGGTCGAGTAGGTCAGCTGTGTGATCAGTGTAGCAGGCAGAACTCTAAGTGAAACTTACTGTTAAATGTACTCTGAATGAGCAATTTCAATTTCGTTTGCGTCAAGTGACACAATGTTCAGAGACAGACGTAAATACTCACGAGAATTTTTTGGAAATAAATTGTGCAAATGTATTAATTATTATGTACACTGTATTAAAATAAATTATTATTTTACATGTTATAGTATCCACGCCATCTCCTCCTGAAGCAAATCAAAGAACCACCATTGGGCCAATGGGCGAATTTTCCTCTTGTACGACAATAGCAAAATCTAAAACTATCTTGCACCTATGTTACTATGTTTGTCTCTATTGTGATTTGAGAGAACGTAACATACACTAACATACAAACATCAAGGAAAGTTTTGCATCACCTCGGTTCCGAGAGTTCCAGAACCTCTACAGAAAACTGGACTAGAGGTCAACATAAACATCATTTCCGACCTTTTTATTACTCATGAAAACCACACATTGCATGTTGTACCACCATACAGTGAGACCTTCAGAGGTAGTGGTCCAGACTGCAATACACACCGGTACCTATAATACCCAGTAGCACGTCCTCTTGCATTGATGCATGCCTGCATTCATCGTGGCCTACCATCCACAAGTTCATCAAAGCACTGATGGTCCAGATTGTCCCACTCCTCAACAGAGATTCGGCGTAGATCCCTCAGAGTGGTTGGTGGGTCACGTCGTCGATAAACAGCCCTTTTGGAACTATCCCAGGCCATATCGGTTCATGTCTGGAGAACATGATGGCCACTCTAGTCGAGTCATGTCGTTATGCTGAAGGAAGTCATTCACAAGATCTGCACGATGGGGGCGCGAATTGTCATCGATGAAGACGAATGCCTAGCCAATACGCTGCCGATATGGTTGCACTATAGGTCGGAGGATGGCGTTCACGTATCGTACAGCCGTTACGGCAGCTTTCATGACCACCAGCGGCGTATGCCGGCCACACATAATGCCTCCTCAAAGAGCAGGATCCTCCACCTTGAAGCACTCGCTGGACAGTGTGTCTAAGGTGTCCGGCCGGACCGGGTTGCCTCCAAACACGTCTCCGACGACTATCTGGTTGAAGGCATATGCGCCACTCATCGGTGTAGAGAACGTGATGCCGATCCTGAGCGGTCCATTCGGCAGGTTGTTGGGCCCATCTGTACAATGGTGCTTGGTGACGTGTTTACAAAGATGGACCTCGCCATGTCTTCGGGAGTGAGGCTGCGCATCATGCAGCCTATTGCGCAGAGTTTGAGTCATAACACAATGTCCTGTGGCTGCACAAAAAGCATTACTCAACATGGGGGCGTTGCTGTCAGGGTCTCTCCGAGCCATAACCCGTAGGCAGCGGTCATCCACTGCAGTGGTAGCCCTTGGGCGGCCTGATCGAATCATGTCATTGACTGTTCCTGTCTCTCTGTATCCCCTCCATGTCCGAACAACATCGCCTTGGTTCACTCCGAGACGCCTGGACACTTCCCTTGCTGAAAGCCCTTCCTGGCACAAAGTAACAATGCGGACGCGATCGAACCGCGCAGGCATGGTTGAACAAGAGACAGCAGGAGTCGTGTACTTCCTTCCTGTTGGTCTGACTGGAACTGATTGGCTGTCGAACCCCGTTCGTCTAACAGGTGCTGCTCATGCTCAGTTGTTTACATGTTTGGGCGGGATTAGTGACATCTCTGAACAGTCAATGGGACTGTGTCTGTGATACACTATCCTCAGTCAACGTCTGTCTTCAGAAGTTCTGGGAACCGGGGTGATGTAAAACTTTTTTTGATGTGTGTATAATCCCACAAACGAAACCCCTGCCAGAGAATCGAATCTTGATTACTAATTTGATATTGGGCACATATATCTCTGAAACATATTGAGTTAAAGAAATCGCACATTTGGACAAACAGTGTGTTGCGACCTCTGTACTAATAGATGTTAGAATCGTTATGGAGAAGAGCCATTTGGAGGAAGAGGACTTTGTCCAGTCCGGAGACGATAAGTCCATCTATGTGTAATACATTTAACTGGATTTTAGTTGGAACCTACTAGGATGGCTTAAGGTGGGTGTTTCCCACGCCTTTCTGAAGTAATTTCGGAAAAGTCCTGCCAGCAGGTGGCACTCTGAGAGCACTGTTGTAAGTGTGACCAAGAAATAGCGGTAGAAAGTTCGGCCATTCTATTCTTGAGGCTAACTGACTGAGAAGCCTGCATATAAAATTGTTTCGTGGAGCTCTAGGTGGCAGCCATGTTCCTCTCAGGTGGAGACTGTAATTGTAATTTTAAAGACGTTTGTGAGGCCCAGAATTAGTAGTTCTTCGTCATCAAAATATTCGCACTGCAATAGCGAAAGCCTGCAAAAATTCGAAAGCATATTCCTATGTAGAATTATGAGCGAAAAATCTCTGGTTTTCTCAGCTATAGTTTTAGTTTAGGGAGCTTGCTTGTTCTCGACAAGAAGAGATACCGTATCAAAGTGCAGAACCATTAGCGAGCTGAAATTTATCTTTAACAAAGGTAGCTGGTTCAGCGAGGTCTAATTGAAGACAACAAAGCAAATTTGTTTGCGTGTAAACTTAAAGTGCAATTTCTTACCTAATAACTAATAACTAGCGTCTGGTTTCGTCTTTGTGGAGAGTGTCGGCGTAAATTATTACAAACCAACTGAAGGTGGCATATTAACTGTTAACGATGTACGTTTTCCAGTTCAAGGTCACATATCGGAGTCTAAATTTCATTCAACAGAATCTATGGTTCGGGAAAGTCTGCAGCAGTGTCATTCATGATTCAGTAGTGAAACACTGCACCAGTTCCGTATTTTTCACGTTGGTTACGACATGTTTCGAGAATTTATTCGAACTGACAAGTGTAAATTTTACACAGATATTTCATATGATTGTGATCCGTCTCAGCTGCTCTGCAGTCATTTTAGTGTTACATAGCTGTCCTGAAATCGGGCAAAATAAACACATCAACCGTTGCAGAAATAATCACTGCACAAAATCAACCCTAGCAACACACATGCACAAGATTGGAGACTCATTCACGGACACGGATACAGAAGATCTTAAGAAACTCCACTTACAGAAACCACATGCTGTGGGTTTTATGAGTGCTGTAAATTTTTGTATAACACAAAAAACAGAGAGAAAAAATCAGTGGCTAGCTAGATAAGGAATCGATTAAATCCTTTTACTTTATTTTTTGCGCAGAGAATTACTGTAGCAAATCCGTAAATATGTTCATTCTTCCACATATTCCACTCAATATCTGCAACAAAATAGCATAAAAGCGAGTAAAAAAAATGGTTCAAATGGCCCTGAGCACTATGGGACTCAACTGCTGTGGTCATAAGTCCCCTAGAACTTAGAACTACTTAAACCTAACTAACTTAAGGACATCACACACATCCATGCCCGAGGCAGGATTCGAACCTGTGACCGTAGCGGTCGTGCGGTTCCAAACTGTAGCGCCTTTAATATTCAGTAACGATAAGATAGAAGTTAAGTGACAAATTGATGTAAATAACGTAATCCACAAAAAATACATCTCAAACTGCATTCAAAATCTTCGGGACACCACAAAAATGGTTCAAATGGCTCTGAGCACTATGGGACTTAACATCTGAGGTCATCAGTCCCCTAGAACTTAGAACTACTTAAACCTAACTAACCTAAGGACATCACACACATCCATGCCCGAGGTAGGAGTCGAACCTGCGACCGTAGCGGTCGCGCGGTTCCAGACTGAAGTGCCTAGAACCGCTCGGCCACACTGGCCGGCTCGGGACACCACAATGTCGTACCATCTTTGCTCCTTATTTCTATTTCACATAAATAGTGTAAGTGACGGCTTCCGTGTGGGTTACTCATTGATGATGAAGGCACGGAATCTGTAAGTAGACAGACAGAAATACTAGGACAAAGAACAATCAGGAGATTTATTTTGTCCGATTTCCCGATTGCATACAACCACAAAATAATGACTGCAGGACAAGAGGGACAGAACAATGTACATGTATACATCACATAAAACACCTCTGTAAATATGTAAACGCGTTGTGCCAAGCTTGAAAAACACGTAACTTGTGCAGTGTTTCGTTACTTAAATTGTAACGTTGTCTTGCTGAATTCAGTTACACAGTCACATGACATTAATTACTGTTTTTCGGTTGCTCCCAACACATCTACAGACTCTGTTTGAAGGAGTAGCAGAGCAGAAAATCAGTCCGGTATCGCCCATAAACGTTTAAACGTTTACTAACATATCTTTGCAGCAGTCTTGCCAGGTACTGCTGTGGTTAGCACAATTGACTCGCTTTCGGGAAAACTTCGTTTCAAATCGGCATCCGGTCATCTAGAGTTAGGTTTTCCATGATGTCCTTAAATAGTTCCAGGTAAATACGGCGATGGTTCTTTTGAAATGGCACGGCCGATTAATTTGTCCATCCTTGGAACAATCCGAGCTTGTGCCCCGTCTCCGAGGACCCTTCCTTCCTTTTCTTCGCCGCAGAACGACGCATAATGAGCCTGGTGCGCTGCGTGTCACTAAGTGCGTGGAGTCTTGCCTGTTTGTGACAGACTCCGTGCTCAGCCACAACCTCACGCAGTAACAGAGCTATCCTCAGCAATTAAGCTTTTGTAACACTATCCTTGCACGAAGGAGCTCTAATCCAGACATATCTAACTGATAATGGAAGTTATCTAATGATTATGTAGAAGATTTCCACTTATCATGGCAAAGAAAAGCTTCAGCGGACCAGGAAACGCTCTACACGTCAATAGTTACGTTACAGTCAAAGAATGTGAAAGCAGATTCGTAGTTAAAGGACTCACGTGCACACGAGGACAGATTCATGTATTTATGTCAGCATACAACTAAGATAGATCTGCTTCAAATTTTATAAATGTAGTGCAGTTGTAGATATAGCAGACAACGGCTCAGGATAACTAACGCTTACGGTACAGCCTCTAGTGACAGCAAATTTCACTTTATAGTTACTGCTTTTCGAACAAGACCTACTTGAGAAACAAAATCACTGTGACAACATATATGAAACAACAGTGGTATTTGTTTGGCAAAGGTCTTGCACAGAGGCATGAGCTTCAGCGAAGCGATGAACAGTGTGTCCTCCTTACGGATGGTTAACAAGTGAAAGTTAACGGCTCTAGGATGAACTCCCGTACTCCTCACTGAAGTACAAAGCAATAACTTTAACAGCGACCGAATGGATAGTAAAGGAAAGGGAAGGCACAGTTAAAATTGACCCCTGCTCTCCGCGTATGCAATCGTCGTGCTTTCTCATTACTTACGTGATTCGACGCTGAGATGCCGACATGCAAAACGGTCAACAAGAACAGTGCTGAAAGCGTATATTTCACCTTATGTAAAATCTCCATTGTCCATTTTATTTCCCTGATATGAAACCGTTTAAATCCTGACACGAGAAGCCACATAATTGATATATTGATAAATTGTAAAACATGAGGGCACATAAAACGGGACTTGTAGAGCAGGGTTATAAACTAACGGTTTGTTTATTTCGTCATTAGGGCATCAGCCCAGATGGAAGAAGAAAAATCAGCCTTAATGATGTGAAGCAAAAGACTCCATTGCATTCGTGTGTGAAGAGGTATCAAAATGTAATGTTCGGAGGGTTCATCGCGTGGTTGGTTCTGAGCACTATGGGACTTAACTTCTGAGGTCATCAGTCCCCTAGATCTTAGAACTACTTAAACCTAACTAACCTAAGGACATCACACACATCCATGCCCGAGGAAGGATTCGAACCTGCGACCGTAGCGGCCACGCGGTTCCAAACTGAAGCGCTTAGAACCGCACGGCCACACCGGCCGGCTGGTTTATCGCGTGAAGTGACAATAAATAAAGCAATAATAGCAAGCACCAGTCATCACTTAAGGTGCGCGGGACACGTCGGGCACCCGTCCGCCAAAGTGTATAATTTATCATATCTCTATGCAACTCGATGTCGTAGGGAACTTGGGTGACATGGAAATAAAAACAGCTGAATAACTTGAATTATACGATGGAAAAAAAATGCCAGGTAGACGTAAAGGCCGGCCGTTGTGGCCGAACGGTTCTAGGCGCTTCAGTTTGGAACAGCGCGACCGCTACGGTCGCAGGTTCGAATCCTGTCTCGGGCATGGATGTGTGTGATGTCCTTAGGTTAGTTAGGTTTAAGTAGTTCTAAGTTCTAGGGGACTGATGACCTCAGATGTTAAGTTCCATAGTGCTCAGAGCCATTTGAACCATTTCTAGACGTAAAGACTCGAGAATCTAGGCGGATCGACAAACCAACATCGCATAACCTTGTCTTTGAAGCAGATTTATAAAAAGCACCAAACAAGCGCGTGAGACCCAGCTTACCCGAAGCGGATGATGTCTGCTATTACTAAGAAAATAGTCGTTCACGCAGAATTGAACTGTTCAATATTTATGGTCCCATCTGTGACCATCAATAGTGAAAAATCACAGTCATTACTGATTGGTAAATTATGGTACTATACCTCAAGTAATTTTCAGCACACAACTCAGCGATTTATATATTTCATATTTTTTAAACTGACATTTCATAAATACAAATCTGTAAGATTTAGATACGGACATTGTACAAATAAAAGGAGGCTCCGTGAAGAGGCCAAGAAATTAAGATGAAATCAGCATATGGACAGGAAGTGCGTTCGGTAAACTGATTGTGAGTACAAAAGTACGATAAACCAAATTTTTCGTAATCCTCCAGCATGAACTGAAGTTCTCACAAATACCTTGTGAACGCATAACTACAACGAAACTTTGATGCAGTTCCAAAAACATCATTCGGGTTAAGGTAAATATTAAATTAATATGAATCTTTTCCACTTGACAAGTGGCTGGAAATGCCTACTTATTTAATATCAAATTTCCCATTTTTAGCTATTCAAAACACCATGCACTTAAGAAGAATAAAGTAGTACCTAATTCAGAAAAAACCTGTATCTCCTGAGGATTCTTGAATGAGAAGGTCCTGTCAAAATGTGCATGCTCTGACAGGAAGTACCGGAGATTGTACTTGGCACGTGTGAAATAGGTATACGTAAGGTAACGGAATTTTTTACTTTGTGTGTACTTGCTTTGAGCAGGATGGGACAACGACACATAAATACGGTAGTACTGCTGGAGATACTCAGTACACTATTTAATAATTAGTGGAACTTGTAACCCCTTGTTGTATATCGGGTCTTTTTTGAAACTAAGATTTATTCCAACTGGCTATGAACAGTTCCCATATTTCATACAAAATCACGAATTCCGGTTTTAAAGCAGAGGAAATTAAATAAGAGCCAACAGAATAGTGTGTTATTTGTAAAGTAGCAAGAGACTTCGTTCAAAGAGCTTCTAACAAACGTCCCTTTTGTTTCATAGTTACTATATACACCCAAGGAACGTATTGTTACCGTCTTTAGCGTCTGGGAGTCTTTGGCATCTGCGAGTCTTTAGCGTTTGGTATTTTCAAGCGTCTGGGAGTCTTTGCGTTCGAGATTTTAGTGTCAGAGCTTTCAGAATTTGAGTCTTGAGTATTAGAGTCTCTTAGGTCCATGCGCTACTGCGAGAAATAGTTAACTTCATTGAAAGCCGCGCTAATTACGAGTAAATTACTTTTCATTTAATTTATTGTTAAAAATACGAAAACTGACAAAACTGAGATAACGCTAACATCCAGCGAATATCTTAATCGATAAAAAATTGTTATCAGATCTAATTTCTGAACTTAAGTTACTGCCGAAGCTATTATTCAAACATCGCGCGGCAACTTGCCTTTCGATTAAGGAGCCTGTTTCGACGTTTACTATCGGGCTTAAATGTAGTAGTGAAACTTATCAAAGAAATAAAAGCCGAGTTAAGGAAAACCTCTGGTGTCCTACGATTTCGAACAGAGTATCGCGAGAAGTGAGCTATATATTGGATTCTCTCTGGATAATAAGAATAAAATAATAATACTAATAATAATAATAATAATAGCTTATTCCATATTAATATTAAAGAGAATTTTCAACAAACAAAATGTGCTGTGTTAAATGAACCTGTGACTTCCGGGGGAATTCAAAAATGGTTCAAATAGCTGTGAGCACTATGGGACTCAACTGATGAGGTCATAAGTCCCCTAGAACTTAGAACTACTTAAACCTAACTAACCTAAGGACATCACACACATCCATGTCCGAGGCAGGATTCGAACCTGCGACCGTAGCTGTCGCGCTGTTCCAGACTGCAGCGCCTTGAACCGCTCGGCCACTCTGGCCGGCATCAAGATTTAAGTGAGTTTCAAAGTGGTGTTATAGTCTGCTTAAGTTCGATGGGACACAGCGTCTCCGAGGTAGCGATGAAGGGGGGATTTTCCCGTTTGAGCATTTCACGAGTGTACCATGAATATCAGGAATCCGGTATAACATCAAATGTCTGACATCGCTGCGCCCAGAAAAAGATCTTGCAAGAACGGGACGAACGGTGACTGAAGAGAATCATTCACCCTGACAGAAGTGCAACCTTTCTGCAAATTGCTGCAGATTTCAGTGCTGGGCCATCAACATGTGTCAGCGTGATAAGCAGTCAACTAAAAGTCGTCGATCAGAGCTTTCGGAGCCGAAGGCCCCCTCGTGTACCCTTGATGACTACACGACACAAAGTTTTATACCTCGTCTGAGCTCATCATCACCGACATTAGACTTTTGATGACCGGAAACATGTTGCCTGATCGTACGAGTTTCGTTCCAAATTGTATCTAACGGATGGACGTCTACGGGTATGGAGACAAATCATGAATCCATGGACCCTGCATGTCAGATGGGGTATGTTCACGCTGTTGGAGGCTCTTTAATGGCGTTGACGTTTGCAGTTGGAGTGATATGGGACCCCTGACACGTCTAGGTGCGACTCTAAACCTGTGTTTCAGAATATTAAAGAAAAGGTTATCTGCCGCTTCGCAGAGTCAAGTCAACTACCTATTATTGTGTACGAAAGGAGAGTCGACCGAGCTAAAATTGCTGGATGGATGTCCGTAAACGTTCATTGATCAATCCAAAGATAAGGAAAAGGAGGTGGAACGACTGCAGGAGAAATCTGTTAGCAGCAGAAAAGATTCAGATTACGGGAATCGAGATGTTGACAGACGATGTACAACTTGTCAGAAAAAGTTGAAAATAGTATATTTAAAGCCAGGCAATTCCATACTTTCAACAGAGAAAAATTGTCTCCTCCCTATGGAATGATCAAGACAAAATTCGAAACAGTGATTAAGTTTCGTACGGGCATCTCCAGTAGCTGACTTGCACGTCATACTATGAGTTTTGGAAATACTTTATTGCGAAACGAAGAGTGAACAAAGTGATCTTAGAAACGAGATTTACAATCCAGAATTTTACAGCCCTAAAAAGGGCACACTTCGAAAGTATTTCGAAAGGTACATAAATAAGGCCCGATACTGGGATTAACCCATCAACCTTATGGAGGTTTTAAGAATTCCGAAAGGGAAATTACCAATTTACCTGCGAGAAAAACTAATTAATGTACCCGATGATGACTTCAATCACTTTGTCAGTAACAGAATCGCTACAAGTAATCCAAGAGGACGCTAGGCACTTCGGAAATCATATATACTGTATAATGCGAATCTGTACAATGTACACCATGGTCATTGTTGCAATGGAAGCCATCGCAACGAGAAATCGCAATATAATAACGTTAATACGAATAATCGAAATTGCCACAGCAATCAATGTAATGGTAATAAAATGGGAAATAGAAGGTCCGATTCACAAAACCATCAGCCGGGTCACAGCAATAATAATAACGGTGGTACTCACAATAATAATAATAGGCATAATGGACAGACACAGAACCATATCAAAAGCGATTTATTCATCTACACACAGATGCGAAAATATAACGATCATAATGTGCTACCGGGGAATAATAACGTGCGACATGTCCAATGGAGTAATCAATCGTCCGTTTGGTGGACAGCGTCTGCAAACGCCATAGAAACGTCGAGGTAATTCATGCAATCTGAAATGATAAACAAAACTGAAACTAGGACGTGTCATCAAGATGGTGAATGGGCGGCTCAGAACCATGAAATACGATTGGTAGTTGTAGAGAAAGGAAATAATGACAGGACAATTGAATCAACAAACTAGAGCCAGCCTCTTTGCGCCTTCCGGAAGTGGCTGGTCGTAAAGAGGAAGACGAAACAAAATTAGCAGTAAGAGCGCTAAGATGCAATGATGGTAGAAGAATTACTACAGAATCCGAGTGGATGTGGAATGAAACCTACTAAACTGGTACAGCCAATGGTCGAAGTTTTAATAAATAATCCTGGTCGATACTGGAGCCACTTTCAGTGTGATAAGCGTTTGTGTATTTAATCTATTTGTGGTTGTTGTTGTTGTGGTCTTCAGTCCAGAGACTGGTTTGATGCAACTCTCCATGCTACTCTATCCCGTGCAAGCTTCTTCATCTCCCAGTACTTACTGCAACCAACATCCTTCTGAATCTGCTTAGTGTATTCATCTTTTCGTCTCCCTCTACGATTTTTACCCTCCACGCTGACCTCCAGTACTAAATTGGTGATCCCTTGATGCCTCAGAAAGTGTCCTACCAACCGATCCCTTCTTCTAGTCAAGTTGTGCCACAAATTGCTCTTCTCCCCAATTCTATTCAATACCTCCTCATTAGTTATGTGATCTACCCATCTAATCTTCAGCATTCTTCTGTAGCACCACATTTCGAAAGTTTCTATTCTCTTCTTGTCTAAACTAGTTATCGTCCACGTTTCACTTCCATACATGACTACACTCCATACAAATACTTTCAGAAACGATTTCCTGAAACTTAAATCTATACCCGATGTTAACAAATTTCTCTTCTTCAGGAACGCTTTCCTTGCCATTGCCAGTCTACATTTTATATCCTCTCTACTTCGACCATCATCAGTTATTTTGCTCCCCAAATAGCAAAACTCTTTTTCTACTTTAAGTGTCTCATTTCCTAATCTAATTCCCTCAGCATCACCCGATTTAATTCGTCTACATTCCATTAACCTTGTTTTGCTTTTGTTGATGTTCGTCTTATATCTTCCTTTCAAGACATTGTCCATTCCGTTCAACTGCTCTTCCAGGTCCTTCGCTGTCTCTGACGGAATTACAATATCAACGGCGAACCTCACAGTTTTCATTTGTTGTCCATGGATTTAATTCCTACCCCGAATTTTTATTTTGTTTCCTTTACTGCTTGCTCAATATACAGACTGAATAACATCAGGGATAGACTATAACCCTGTCTCACTCCCTTCCGAACAACTGCTTCCTTTCATGCCCCTCGACTCTTGTAACTGCCATCTGGTTTCTGTACAAATTGTAAATAGCCTTTCGCTCCCTGTATTTTATCCCTGCCACCTTCAGAATTTGTGAGAGAGTATTCCAGTCAACATTCTCAAATGCTTTCTCTAAGTCTACAAATGCTAGAAACGTGGGTTTGCCTTTTCTTAATCTATCTTCTAAGATAAGTCGTATGGTCAGCACTGCCTCACGTGTTCCAACATTTCTACGAAATCCAAACTGATCTTCCCCGACGTCGGCTTCTACCAGTTTTTCCATTTGTCTGTAAAGAATTCGTGTTAGTATTTTGCAGCCGTGACTTATTAAACTGATAGTTCGGTAATTTTCACATCTGTCAACACCTGCTTTCTTTGGGATTGGAATTATGGTATTCTTCTTGAAGTCTGAGGGTATTTCGCCTGTCTCATACATCTTGCTCAACAGATGGTAGACTTTTGTCAGGGGTGGCTCTCCCAAGGCTATCAATAGTTCTAATGGAATGTTGTCTACTCCCGGGGCCTTGTTTCGACTTAAATCTTTTAGTGCTCTGTCAAACTCTTCACAAAGTATCATATCTCCCACTTCATCTTAATCTACATCGTCTTCCAATGCCATAATATTGTTCTCAAGTACATCGCCCTTGTATAGGCCCTCTATATACGCCTTCCACCACCGGCCACTGTGGCCGAGCGGTTCTAGGCGCTTCAGTCCGGAACCGCGCTGCTGCTACGGTCGCAGGTTCGAATCCTGCCTCGGGCATGGATGTTTGTGATGTCCTTAGGTTAGTTATGTTTAAGTAGTTCTAAGTCTAGGGGACTGACGACCTCAGATGTTAAGTCCCATAGTGCTTAGAGCCAGTCCTTCCACCTATTATTAGTAAGAATAGACTGCCTGTGTTCCCAGTTTCAAACCGTACGCTATCAGGTGCATTGAGTGTTCATTCCGTTCCTATGAAGTCTTATGTGATGGTAGAAGCTGTTGCATAAAGGGAAAGACTATTAAGCAGCTTCTTGTTAACTTTTACACTACCTTATCCCTAAATCTGGAGTTGGGTTTTTTTCAGCGACAAAAATGCAGTAATTGACATCTTAAAATGAATATGCAGCCTGGCCAATAGAGTGAATGATTGTATTGACCCTGGTGAGGAAATTGAGAGTGCACCTCAGATTCTGCCAGAGATTAGAGATTAAATTTACGTATTGATATATTGTATTTAAATGGCAATTGTGGACTATGTGGTTTACCAACAGATAACTCATCGGAATAATTGAAGTACATCGTAATGAATTAGCTATATTGTTAAAGGAATATTAGGAAGTCTTCAATCATAAACCTGGTGTGATGAAGGATTATGTTTATGAGACGGATGTCTACCCACCTCAGACTTACACCATTCCGTGGACCAACAAGGCTTGAAGGAGTGTATGTTAAAATTAGACATGAACCACATCTTGATATCGCGATATGATGCAGAACCGTCAACAGTTGAACGTATATTTAGAAAGTTTAATTATGCTACAACACGACAATATAAGTGGACAGAGTACGTGTCGGTCTTTGAAGAGATTCACAGTAACATGCCACAGTCATCCGCCAAGCATACTCCAGCGGAGATAATGTACAACACGCCCGAATCTAATGAGTGAATCAAACCTTTACCGATCTTTGTTGAGTCAAACTGCGATAGGAAGTCGTGTTGGATGACGTGCGTGAATCAGTAAAGCGTCATGCTTGACTGAGAAAGACAAATTCGATCGTAAATTGGGTAGAACTCTGTCGTATACTACAGGTGATAAAGTCTTATTAAGAAAACCCCCTAAGTCATCGGCTCCTAAGAGGTTAAACCAGAAATGGCAACTGTTTACTCCAGACCTTATGGGATTATTCAATTTCATATGAGGGAAGCTATTTGTTAGCTAATGAAGATAACGGGAGCCAAACCAAAGGTTTGTTTCCTCACAAAGATATGATGAAATTTTATGGATGAAGCCCTTAGTGACAGTTGATGGAATACTGAATAAGAAACTTCACCTAAGTAGCTTTTTGATGATTTAGTAGTTTTACAATTTATTGTTTTAATAATGTTCGAATCTTCGTGGGTATAAATGTATTCTTTGTTTAATAGTATAGTAGTTAACATTTGTTAATTCTGTCCACTGTAATTTTTTGAGTGCCTCACGTGTAACTGTTAGTGAACCGAGGCCTTAGATTAAGAACAAGGACAATGAGTTATTGAATTTATTTGCATATCAAATTTTCGCGGTGCTGGTTGCCCAGTGAAGTGTCCATTGTTTCAGTAGGATTACGCTCGGAACTGGAGAACAGAATCTGGGCATAACCTACTGCATGTGAAGTGACGTAGTCGTTAATTCAATAGGATTGTCCCCGAACTGAATAGGACAGAATCTCAGTTTAACCTGTGGAAATGTAGGTAATTTGAGCATTAAGAATAGTTGTCAAACAAAGAAATATCGCATATGCAAACAGTGTGACACTAGTAGGAAAATGAATGCTATGAACTATTAGAAAGGCTAAAAGACTGCATATATTAGGGAACAAGAACGAGTGATTAATACACATTATGTCTACATGTCATCTCTAAATGTCATGTCTATATGTGTTCTTTATGTTCTGTATTGCTATTGTTATCTGATGGGGTGAATCATGTTTTGGCTGCACGGTTCCAGAAACGTTAACTAAGAGCTATGAGACGTCCCATGACGTAGGCAGAGGACGTCGACGTCGGGAGTTCGCTCGCCTTGCAACGTAGAGGCAGAGCTAGAACGGGGACCATTGACCGTAGCAGTCTGGTCCCTTTACTCCCACAAACCATCCAGAGCGAGAACGAGCAAACAAGAATCATTCGCCAGAAGTTCATCAGTCTAAGACGTTTTACAAGAAGCGAACTGTCCGCTGATGTCAACCGGAAATTTGATCGTTAATTTAGTCAAGAACGTCACGGAAGTCTACAATTAGCATCGGCGTACATCAGATGAAGAATTTGAAGAAAAAGAAGATCCTACCGAAGAACGTCGGCAGACGTAGGCAGTCCAAAGAATGCTATATGAAAGTTAACAATAGACATGAAGAATCGGCGAATTGAAATCGAAGAGAAAGAAAAATCTAAAATCACATGTCGTATGGCGTTATAATCCAAGAAGCTGTACGATGTAGGGTGCAAGAAGATCCGTTGTTACGATGGGCATGTTGCAAACTGTAACAAGAGGCAGCCTGAGTCAAATAATGAAAAAGTTTTGTAGCTTAGCCATTGAAGAGGCGGCACAACAAAGTGTTAAGGCTGGTTCAAATGGCTCTGAGCACTATGGGACTTAACATCTGAGGTCATCAGTCCCCTAGAACTTAGAACTACTTAAACATAACTAACCTAAGGACATCACACACATCCATGCCCGAGGCAGGATTCGAACCTGCGACCGTAGCAGTCGCGCGGTTCCGGGATGCGCGCCTAGAACCGCTAGACCACCGCAACAAAGTGTTACTCATATCCCGTATGTGCCACTGCTGCAACCGCGCAGACGGCCTGCAGAACCAAAACCCAAACGATCCCTCTGTGCAGCCGCACAGGGGTGCCGAGAGGAGTGGACATCGTAGACCTCGCCAGGCAAAACAAGATAAGACTACAATAAAGTCCCAAGATTGATACTGAAATTGTTAAGACTAGAAATAGAGTGAAATGTGTTGTACACTTAGAGTGGATATTTAAGTTGTGAAATTGTAGTTAACTTTAAAGTGTCTTATTCAGTATAGATACTAAATGAATGAAATATTTAAATGTTGGGAAAAGTGAAAATATTTAACATTCAGATAATGCTCCAAAAAGTTTAAGTCAATAAATAAAATACTGTACATAAGGAACATGTAAAAACCAATTGAACAATTTTTGCAATCATGTCATATCACCCACTCACACATATATGTAACATACTGTCGCTTGGTCATAAAAAGGAAACAGAGAAAGATAAAAACCAAAAGATAAGGTCTCAAGCTAAGATCCAAAACCCAGGTCCATTAAAAGGAAACTAGGATCCTAAGTCTAAGTCAAACATAATTAATGAAGAACCCCAACGCTCTAAGAGAAAATTTGAATCGCGTAGTGTTAGCATATCTCGCGGTTACATTAAACGGCGACAACTTGATTAAAATAATCATTTGGGGGCTTTTCAGCCCCTCGTTATATGTGTGACCTTTTTTGAAACCAAAATTCATTCGAAGTGAGCATGAGCAATTACTATATTCGATATAAAATCAGGAACTCCCGCTTTAAATCAGAAACATTTAAAAGGACAATAAGAGCCAATGGAATATAATGTTGTATGCAAAGTAGCAGGGGGTTTTCTTGAAAGAGTTTCTAACGAAAGTCCCTTTTGTTTCACAATTACTGTACAAACACAACGCACGTATTGTTACCGTCTTTAGCGTCTGGGAGTCTTTGGCGTCTGCGAGTCCTTAGCGTTTGGTATTTTCTAGCATCTGGGAGTCTTTGCGTTCGAGATTGTAGTGTCAGAGCTTTCAGGGTTTGAGTCTTGAGTATTAGAGTCTCTTAGGTTTATGCGCTACTGCGTGAAATAGTTAACTTCATTGGAAGCCGCGCTAATTACGAGTAAATTTCTTTTCATTTAATTTATTGTTAAAAATACCAAAACTGACAGAACTGAGATAACGCTAACATATAGCGAATATCTCAATCAATAAAAAATTGATATTAATTCCAATTTCAAAACTTAAGTTATTGCAAACATGACGTGGCAACTTTGCTTTCGATTATGGACCCTGTTTGGACGTTTATTATCTGGCTTAAGTATAGTAGTGAACCTTATTAAAGAAACTGTGTTAATAAAAACAGATTACATTTCGAACAGAGTGTCACGAGAAGTGAACCGTATATTGGATTGTCCCTTGACAATAATAATAATAATAATAATGATAATAACAATAATAATAATAGTTTATTCCATATTAATATTGCAGGAAATAATTTTCAGCGGACAAAACGTGCTGTGTTAAATGAACCCATTGACTTTCGAAGGAATTTATTCGGTGTATATGTGTTATGAAAATCAAAGATATCAGTTCATTTTGAAACGCAAATAGGCAGCCTAGTAACTATTAATAAGCATCTTTGGCGGCAACTGCTAAACAACGAAGATTAATCTTACAATAAAATGTAACAATTTAAGGAAATAATCAAACACAACCCTCAGACACAGTAACTTCAGTGGATTAACACTTAAACAACTACAATCGTAAAAAACGATTTGAAACAATAAACATTAGTTTTCTCGAAAGGGAAAAATCTCACCAGAGTCATGCAACTCAGTTCGAAAAAGAGCTAAGATTCACTGGGCAGCTAACATTTGCTTACCAGAATTGTAGGAAATTTTGTAGTCGCCCCATCACTTCGGGAAGCAGCAACATCCAACACAAATCAGACGCAATTTCGGCGTAAGTGTTCACTAACACACTTGGCGGCGTAGAACATATGACAGTTCCAGGCACAGCTGACAAATATCCAGACATTCAACAAGTTATAATTAAAAGGAGTTTTAAAACACACAAATGTGGTACTCAATATGAAACAGAGGAACTAAAAGTTAAATTCAATTCTTGAAACAGAGTGATGGAGAACCACAGTCAATCCAGCGTAGCGGGAGCAACTTCAACACGGGAGCACATGCGGCAATCGTGTAACGATTACCTTACCCGCAAGGGTAGAACAGACGGAATTAGAAAATGAACAGCACTCCACCACCCATATCAGCAACCATGCCTCCTTAATGCAGGGTAAATCGGCTGCGTCGACATTAGTCCCAAGTACTGTCGACCAAGACGACTTTAGAGACGACCGGCCTCCTACACAATCCGTAAGCTCCGTGCGCAGCCCGCAGTACGTCATCTGTCTCTCTTATCTCGCTCTCTCTCTCTCTCTCTCTCTCTCTCTCTCTCTCTCTCTCTCGCCCTGACTGAGACCGACTGACGGCCAATGCGGTCAACCACCTGCCCAAGGAATAACAACCAAAGACTCTTCAAACAGGCGACCAAAGTGCCACCTGGCAACTACGTAGAGGGGGATCGTCCTAATAGACTCAAAAAGACTAGGAGATACAAACTAGTGTTGCAAGAAATAAATAAAAGTACGAGGAGCTGACTGAACTGTAAAAGTAATTATGACTGTATCGAAAATTGAACCATTACTTGTTTCAACACAATAGCCTTTTGGAAGGAGGGGAGACAAGAGAAAATATACAAGACAACGTGGCTGAGCGCAGTAAGTAAAACCTTAGGGGAGTCTGGTATCCATCAGTGGATACCAATAAGCGGATTGATGATTATTATGATCATGTACGGGAACAGTGCCATAAACAATAAATTACTATTTACGTTTTACATCAGCGATTAAGTTTCCTTCGTAAAATAATTCTTCGGCTCCTCAAGCACTTACTTTTAGCGAATATGCAATAAACTATAGGGTCTCAGGTACGTGTTTCAAAAGCTTCTAGGCCCGTTTCGCCACAAACATATTTTCGGTGTGTGTTCTAAAGTAAGTCTCCCCAAATCACAACTCATTTCGGACAAGACCGAATACGGTCGGTGAAAGTGAATTTCCCTATAAAAATCACAAATTCGGAATGAGACGGAGAGAGAAAGAGAAAATTTATGAATGATTATAAGATATCTTGTTGTACCATCAGGACCATCACCTGGTAACTCCAAGTAAACTGTCTGAGGAGAAAGTAGGTTTTCAGCCAGCTTTCTCGGTAAATGTTGCAGTAAAATCCCTTAACACGCAGGAAACTGAGTGTCACTGCTGTTGTCCTCAACTTGCCCTCCTATAAAAAAGTAATTACAAACTGAGTGGGTAGTTCGAGGACAGTGGCTTTCCTTCCTCTGTCACTGACCGTGCATGTCAGAGACACCAGCAGCTAAGGCCTAGAAGGCGTCTCAAGATATTATGAGTTCGCTGCTGTTCACACACTGGATTGACATCAACAGAAAGCCGTCGGAAAATGGTGACTGATAGAATGTTAATTATGTGGCGGTCCCGTAAAGAGTTCTGCAACTGGTTTACACTTATATCTACATCCATACTCTGCAAATAACATAACATCCATGGCAGAAGGAATTACTGAACGTGTAAGATATAAGTCCTTATTTTCGTCCCATAACAGTAAGGGGCGCAGGAAGAATGATATACGAGTATGTCATTATGTGTGCTCTCTTGTCTTCGCGGTCCTTACAGGAGCAATTTTCAGCGGTTGTGGTATATCCTCAAGTTCCTCACTGGTTCTTAAAACTCTGTAACTATGCTTTCGCAGGTTAGTTCACATCTATCTTCAAGTGCATGCCAATCCAATTTTCAGAGCACCTCAGGAATGCTCTTCCACGCTTCAAACAAACCTATGTATGTGCACAATATGCTCTGATAGTGCTATTTGGTGTGGATCGCACACAGTTGTGTAATATTCTAGAATGGGTCACACAAGTAGACAAGTGTGCAAAACTTAAGGATGAAAGTAACTTTCGCATGAAGTTTCTCTGCCAAGAAATATTTTAAACTTGAACCATTCAGAGAAAGAACTGCTGCAGTAAAATACAGAAGATAACTGAAAGAGTTACGCTGTGAGACGAACAGAAATTACAATTCCATTCAAAGTCAGTAATTACACTGAAGTCACCGCGAATCGTGATGGTCCCTTGTACATTACAAAAGACATGGCGTGGTTGTTAATAGGTTGTGTGACCACCGCGGACGGCAATGCATGCTCTGTAACGTGCTGCCATGTTGGCCAAAAGGTCGGTAAGGATTTGCTGTCGCAGGCCGTTTCATTCCTCCAGCAGAGCGGTAGGAACTGCTTGATGGTCTTTGGTGCATGTGGACTTGCTGCAATAAATCTCCCCGACACATCCCACACGTGCTCGGTGGGATTTAAGTCGGGGGAACGGCCAGGCCAGTGTATTCGCAGAATATCCTCTCCTCCCGCTACCCAAGCGATTCGATGCGGTCACGCATTCTCATTCATAAAAATGAAATCTAAATCTTAAACGTGGGTGCTATTCAGAAACTGCATCAATTTGAAGAGGTTGAAAAACACAGAAAACTAGTTGTAATCCAAAGGTTTCTTTAGCGCTTGACTAAGGTTCATTCCGCAAATGATATTTTTAAAAATATCGAAACCTAGGTCAAGGGCTAAATAAATCTTTTATTTGCAACTGGTGGGCTGATTTTTTCAACCACTTCAAAATGTAGTTGTGTAGGATGTATTGTGAATATCTCCACACCCACCAACGGCCATCCAGCAATTGTCAACCACGTTTGTGGAGGAATGCAGCGCCCTACCACAAGGACTTCTTTTCAACGTTGTAGCCAGAAAGTGAGTGCGTTTCAGAGCGTCCACCGCAGTTCGTGGTGATCACGCACCCTATTAGGAACCATATGCTGCCTTTTGTAATGTCCGGAGAACAATCGTATATCGCGATGACCTCAATATAATTATTTTCTTTGAATAATAGTGTCATCTTTCTTCTTCTCATTGCGTATTTCTTTCTGTACCTTCTTTACTATACATTACGTTCTTTCTATGCGCAATCTAAGTTTCAGCGAATTGTGTTACATGGGAATGGCACATCACGCAAAAGCTACTTTCGTCCTCAATTTTTCCACACAAGTGCATTCTTCCGTGCAAGTTCATTGGAATATCCCAGAATCATATCAATAAATCGAGGTACGCTTTACCTACAACTCAGACTAGGTGATCGTTTCATTTGATACCTGTACAAACTGTCTCACCCAGGAGTTGGTATGACTTGACTGATTTCAGTTTTGGCTCACAGACCTGTGTGTATTTTTGTATATTTTTTGTTACCTGTATAATTTCACAATTCTGAAAATTTAAAGTGAGTTGCCGATGTTTGCACCACTTTGAAATTTTATGAAGATCTGATTATTGATGCAGCGTTCTTGAAGCATAAGTTCATCATGGGTAGTTGTGTACACGAACCTTCCTCGTAAAACAGTCTACCAGTCAGTGAAACCCTATTTGAAACAAAATCGTGACGTTACGACGAAACGTCTCAACATGAGTCGTTCCATCGGGTCTACTGAGCTGCCTTCAGCCTTTCTGCACTTATTTGCACCTCTATCGGTCGGCACACCTGTGCTTTCGATTCTGGGGAGAAGAATGAGCAGCAGAGTGTTTCCTGAGACAGCCACAGTGGTGCCTTTAATTGGCTAATATTACCATTTCTCAATTTATGCTTTTTATTTCTTACATCTATAAGTATACTAAATGTGTAAATTCTCCTGTGCTTCCTTTTCCCATTTGTTTACTACGTTTTCATATTGTATTTCTGTGGTTCCATCTTCCATTCCTTGTCTTGTCTGGTAGTGTGTGTGTGTGTGTGTGTGTGTGTGTGTGTGTGTGTGTCAATGACTGTGTGTGATGCCTCAGTTTACTTTGGTTCTTGGGCAGGGGTAATTTGAGCGGTACTAGCAATTTAGCTAAGTTTTCTTTACAGACTAAGAGCTTCTGCTGGGCCAACGAGACGTTAGGGGAGACAGGTCAGCAGCTATTGTATAACTTGGTACGGGTAGCCGAAACGTACTATTTCTGCGAATTTCCGCCACTGTCTGGGGACCTCTGTACAGTATCGTGGAACAATAATGCTAAGAAATAGTCATTGAAATAGTTACTTTACTATTATTATTATTTCTTTCTTGTCTCAGACGTTATGTCTGGTTAAAAATGGAAGGTGACGCGAACCTTGATCAAGCGTGACTTCTTTTTAACTGTATGGTATATGTTACATTGCATTTAGGAACTTTCGGTAATTGAACAAGTGTCAATAATTACAGATTTCTGTAGTTGTATATATAAGTTTGGATGTAGCTGTATTGCATTGATGTACTGGTGGATATTGCGTGGTATGACTCCTGTAGTTGATAGTATAATTGGTATGATGTCAACTTTATCCTGATGCCACATGTCTTTGACTTCCTCAGCCAGTTGGATGTATTTTTCAATTTTTTCTCCTGTTTTCTTTTGTATATTTGTTGTATTGGGTATGGATATTTCGATTAGTTGTGTTAATTTCTTCTTTTTATTGGTGAGTATGATGTCAGGTTTCTTATGTGGTGTTGTTTTATCTGTTATAATGGTTCTGTTCCAGTATAATTTGTATTCATCGTTCTCCAGTACATTTTGTGGTGCATACTTGGAACATGTTGTTTTGTAAGTTTATGTTGTAAGGCAAGCTGTTGATGTATTATTTTTGCTACATTGTCATGTCTTCTGGGGTATTCTGTATTTGCTAGTATTGTACATCCGCTTGTGATGTGATCCACTGTTTCTATTTGTTGTTTGCAAAGTCTGCATTTATCTGTTGTGGTATTGGGATCTTTAATAATATGCTTGCTGTAATATTTGGTGTTTATTGTTTGATCCTGTATTGCAATCATGAATCCTTCCGTCTCACTGTATATATTGCCTTTTCTTAGCCATGTGTTGGATGCGTCTTGATCGATGTGTGGCTGTGTTAGATGATACGGGCGCTTGCCATGTTGTGTTTTCTTTTTCCAATTTACTTTCTTCGTATCTGTTGATGTTATGTGATCTAAAGGGTTGTAGAAGTGGTTATGAAATTGCAGTGGTGTAGCCGACGTATTTATATGAGTGATTGCTTTGTGTATTTTGCTAGTTTCTGCTCGTTCTAGAAAGAATTTTCTTAAATTGTCTACCTGTCCATAATGTAGGTTTTTTATGTCGATGAATACCCTTCCTCCTTCCATTCTGCTTAATGTGTATCTTTCATTTGCTGAATGTATGTGATGTATTCTATATTTGTGGCATTGTGATCGTGTAAGTGTATTGAGTGCTTCTAGGTCTGTGTTACTCCATCTCACTACTCCAAATTATTATTATTATTATTATTATTATTATTATTATTATTATTATTATTCACGTGTAGGCCCAACAGGACCAGGCCAGGCACAATTCATCAGTGTCAGTTTTGTTTCAGCCTTTCAGAACGAAGTCTCTTTCTTTCATCACACTACGGTGTTCCAGTCCGGTTTCTAATTTCCCTCTGACCAATTTTCCGAACTAATATCTTTTGCCCGAATGTTTTTCTGTCTGTGACGTCTGCCTGAGCTATACCGGCTACTTTAAGATCCTCCTTAATCGCAGCAATCTATTTAATTGGCCCAGTTTTGGCCTTACTTCTGCTTTCGTAGAATTCTACTGTTTGTTATATCAACGTAGCGGGTGTCATTCTTTTAATGCTCCAATAAGATTTAAATCTTTGTTTTATCATGTCACCATGTATTTCTGTGTATTATTCTATTTCCTTATTACTTCGTAGCCTATAAATTTCTCCATAAGTAATTGTGCTGCCTAATATTTTCCTAATAAACTTTCTTTCTTTCTTTCTTTTGAATTTCTTCAATACCCCTATTTCTATTTAAATTAAAGTTTCTACTCCATAAAGACATTTAGGTTTGATTAAACTGCTGTAATGCACAAATTTATTGAATTTAGAAAAAGGTATTTTATTATAAATATTTTGTGTTAGTCTGAGCCGGCCGAAGTGGCCGTGCGGTTAAAGGCGCTGCAGTCTGGAACCGCAAGACCGCTACGGTCGCAGGTTCGAATCCTGCCTCGGGCATGGATGTTTGTTATGTCCTTAGGTTAGTTAGGTTTAACTAGTTCTAAGTTCTAGGGGACTAATGACCTCAGCAGTTGAGTCCCATAGTGCTCAGAGCCATTTGAACCATTTTGTTAGTCTGAATGTAGTTGCCATTTCCGAACAACTATTTTAGTTTGCAGTTTTTTCCAGACCGTTTCCTTATCTGATTTCCCCAAGTATTTAAACTGAGAAAATCTTTTTATTTTTCAAAAAATGGTTCAAATGGCTCTGAGCACTATGGGACTTAACATCTATGGTCATCAGTCCCCTAGAACTTACAACTACTTAAACCTAACTAACCTAAGGACATCACACAACACCCAGTCATCACGAGGCAGAGAAAATCCCTGACCCCGCCGGGAATCGAACCCGGGAACCCGGGCGTGGGAAGCGAGAACGCTACCGCACGACCACGAGCTGCGGACTATTATTTTTCCATATTTTATGACCAAAATTTTAGTGCTTGTTTGTTACATGTCATATATTCCGTTTCATCGAATAATATTTATAGGCCTATTTTTTCCGCAGCTTCTTTAAAAATTTCAATTTATTTTGAGCTGTAGTAATATCTCTAGTTAAAATTGCTCGATCATCTGCAAAGGCGAGGCAACTTACTCTAATATTACTTCTGCCTAACATGATTGACTAATCGATATTTTGACTCGACTTTTGCTCTCGCCATTCTGTAACTACCTTCTCCAAAACACAGTTAAACAGTAATCGGGCGAGTCCAATTCCCTCTCTAACACCAGTCTTTACATCAAATGGTTGATAAATATCTCCCATGAATTTAACTTTAGAGCTAGTGTCGGTTCACGTTTCCTTGATCAGTGTCAGAGCTTCATTATCTAACTCTTGCTCCTTTAAAATTTGGGAAAGAGATTAACGATGAACTGAGTCGTAGGCCTTTCTAAAATCCACAAATGTACATGGTGCCTAAGGATTAGTTTTAAAATAACAATTTCTTCCCGACAGGATCTGTAAGGTTTAAAACCTGCTTATTATTCACAAATTTTAGTTTCTGGCTGTTATAGGGCTCGATTAAGTAAACAATGGTTGCACGGGCTAGCCATGGGGTCTTGGGTGCCTTGCCACGGTTCGCCCGGCTTCCCCCGTCGGATGCTCGAGTCCTCCTTCGGGCATGGGTGTGTGTGTAGTCCTTAACGTAAGTTAGTTTAGATTATATTAAGTAGCGTATAAGCCTAGGGACCGATGACCTCAGCAGTTTGGTCCCATAGCAATTTACCGCCAATTAAACAATTCGAGAGCATTTTGTATGTGATCGGCAGAAGAGAGCTTCCTTGGTTATTATTAACGTTGGTTGTATCCCCTTTTTTAGGCAGTGGATCAATTAGGGCAGTTATCCAGTCCTCAGATATTTTCTCAGTTTGCCAGATATGTCCTATTAGTGGAGTGTCTCTTGTATAGTCTTAGGGACAGCTGATTTTAGTACTTCTGTAGTAATACCGTCTTCTCCGGATGCTTTATTGTTTTTAAGTTACTTAATTTGTTTAATTATCGCCATTTGTCAGGTTCTTTAGAGTTAAGGTTAGTGTTATTATTCTGCTGTGGTTACAATTTATTCGTTGGATCTGGACAGTTTAGTAGTTTTTCAAATTAATTAGCAAGTACCTTAAAATTTTCCCGGCTGTTAAGAGCTAAACAGCCATTATCATTTATGAAGCAAAGACTTTGAGGTTGTTAACCAGTTAGTTTTGTTTTGAATATTTCATAAATGTTTCTGTATTGTTCTTTTGGAAGATTTTTTCGATTTCTCAAAGTTGGGAATCTTTTTAGTTTCTTTTAGCCTGTCGGATTAATTGACATATTTCATTTCTTACAGTTCGAAAGCTGTACGTTTTTTTAAATCCACAAATTCAGTTTCTGAATGAATGATACCTAGACTTAATTGCTGTTTCATCCGCTTTCCACCAAGGGTGGTTTCTTTTCCAAAGCGGAATTAAATTTTGTGCAGTTGTGTTAAACTTCTCTTTTGGGCTTAGCCAATTGTTGGAGTGTTTTTGTCAAGTTCGCTTGTTAGAGTTGGAGTTATTTTAGCAGTGTCAAATTTTGAGATAACATTTTTTTTTTGAAGAGTTTTTGAGGTTGAAGTTTTACATTTATTTGGAATAAATGCAGGGCAGAATCTATATAAGCCCCTTTCCTAAATTGGACATTTAAAATTTGTTTGTAATTAGGGTATGAAATTCCCACATGACCGATTTCAAATTCCCCAATAAATATATTGGGTGCCCGCCAAGATTTTTGTTTGCAAGGATTCTTTTTAAAATGTGTTGACGTACTTCTGTGATTAAAATTTGTGCACGTTTCATCAAGTCTTTGGCCATTTTGGTTTGTCTATTTATGCACACGAAACCCACCCAGGGTTTTCTTATATTTTTTTCTCTTTACCTAATTGAGTGTTACAATCACCCATTACAATTTTAACATGGTTTGAGGCAATTTTATGGATTTTGTTTTCTAACGTCTCCGGAGCTTTATTAACTTCATCGGGGTTTTTAATGTTATCCTCACTGACTGAAATACGGGCATTAATTAAAGCGTATGCCTTATTTGCACATTTAAGAGAAATTGCCATTAGTCTATTATTAATGGGTTTTACCTCTGTTATTGAATTTAAAATTTTTTTGGAGACTGCAAAGGCAACTCCCAGATGTGCTGCATTATTAAGTCAACTCAAAAGACTTTCAATACGGCAGCCGAACCCCGAGGGGGATATTCCGGACAATAAATGCCATACGATCATTTTTTTCTTTTAACGTAAAGCGGAGTGACTTTGAACATTTTAGATTCATTTTTATGAATTAAATAGAAACTTCTGTAAATATTGACATTAAACTTTTTAAGAAGTTGCAAGAGGCGTTGCTGATAACGATAAAGCAGGCTATACATTTTTATCCATGCCTAGTTCATTTTTTAAAATTTTTCACTGTTCAATTTCACGCCATGGCTCGGGGTCACTTTGAACATGGAAACATTTGCCTATTCTGTAGGCGTCATATCAATTACTGTTAAATGACACCCGCACCATATGAAACAGCATGATATTTTGTATATAAATATAGTTTTGAAAGTAACTTATTTGGAAAAATTTGAGTATGTTTATGAGTTTTCTTTAATCACTCTAAACGTATTTAAAAACAGATCTTTTCAAAACAGTCTGTATGACTTTAATGAAGGAAATGAAAAAAAGTTATCACATTTTAAAGATTTACGTCTGTAAACACTCTATAGGAAAGGAAGTTGCCACGATAGAGTTTCTACTCTAGCAGATGTCATAGACATCAAATTTAAACTCAAAATCAAGCCTTCCCCTTCTATCTACTTTAGAATCAGGTAGAATCCTACAAATGTCATCTTTCTCAAAATCTGACACATTGGGAACATTAGACCACACAAAAAACTTTATTTGATTCCACCTTGGAACGCCATTTTCTCATAAATGTAATTTCATCATCAGTGATAACATGTCCAACACTATTTTACACTTTTCTTTGAAGGAAACTTTACTAAAACATGTTTTCCGTGGAGCTGATGTGTCAAAGAATAGGGAAGGCGCTGTTCGAAGTCACACCTTGAAAGAAAAGCCTGAATATCTTCTTTTTTTTGCGTCATTTTGTGCTTTCTGTAAATGTTCATGCAAGCGTTAACCTTGCCAATAAAAGCACGTCTCAAATTCTAAACTCAAAAATGCTTCTAATGATAGGCAAATGTTCTTGCGGTTGCGAAGGAACTTTCATTTCCAGAAAATTATTTTATTTTCTGACGTTGGTATACAATGTTATTTCATATCGACTGTCATGTCATCTGAAAGTATCGATTATTGGTAATATTTAACGAGTCTGGCCTTGGTTCCATATTTATACAATAGAGTGCAGTATTTACTTTAAAAATATCCTAAGTTGCTGCTCAAAGTCGCCTCGCCGTTCAAAGTCACCCCGCTTTACAGTACCTCCCAATTTACGAAGTTTACTTGGTTGGAAAGGTGTTTGTATGTTAAGTGTTGTAAAAAACGCATTTGTTTTGATTTTATGTTGGCCAGAGGACTCCGAATTCCTTTGATGAGTCACACTACATCTTTACCTGGCCACCCCAGAATCCGAAAGACCAGTTGCGCCAGTAATACTGGCGGTTGATTGACCACCTGGGACAATATTGTGATTGTCAGAATGCTCCATGATAATTGTACCTGGAATCAGGTGGAGTTGAGTAGGCTCATTGAGTGAACTCAGTTTTAAGACTGGAAGGGTTAGACCCAGACCATAAATTTCAGCCGCACCACTGGTGAAGAGACATTGACCACTTCACCGCCTGCTACAAGAAGCGAAGTAGATTTGGTTTTATGTTTCCTTGGTACGTGACTGGTTATTCTGTATTCACAGCTATCCGCCATATCTGGTGGAATGTTCACTATCCGCCACCTGTGATCCATCCAATACCCTGGGCAAGGTGGCTCCTTAGACTTTTAGTTACAAAGTCTTGAAGCTTGGAGTAGTAACTTTGTTATACAAACAGTATCAAACATTCCTTTAATGATCATTATTGTTAATAATTGAAGTTACTTGTGATTTTATTCGTGAATAAATGTTAAATGATTTTTAAATTATGCTCTTAACGTTACTCATGAAACCCGTACTACGTTTAGCCTGGCTCCCTGAGAGCCATCTGAATTGACTACGTGCTTACGAAAGTTTTATTCTGAACTTGATCAGCCGGCCGCTGTGGCCGAGCAGTTCTAGGTCCTTCAGTCCGGAACCACGCGGTTGCTACGGTCACAGGTTCGAATCCTGCCTCGGGTATGGATGTGTTTGATGTCCTTAGTTTAGTTAGGTTTACTTAGTCTTCTGTTAGGCAGCGAAAGCAGCGGGCACACACCCCTGAGTACCCAAATGGTAGACAAGTGTGTCATCACTACCAACAGAGGCGTCCAGTTGTGCGGCGAGTTAAAAGTGGGATCCGTAGATGTGAGGCAATATTAAAATAGATCCGCAATATGGGAAGGAAAAATCCGATTCAGTATTTGCAACACCTCGTTTAGCGTAACTATAATAAATAGCAGTACCACATCAAAACTAAATAATTTTTCCTCTGGATAAAGCATTATGTCGTTTATTTTATTGATGAAATTCGCCAAATTCTAGCAAGCACAGATCCTCATGGTTAGATAACAAATATTAAGAAAAATTGATAACCGTGCGGTAATCATCTAAACAGCAGACCGTCTGATTAGGTTGCAAATGACCAAATTAATTATTCCGTATATTACGCATTATCAATACACGTTTCATAACAGTATCGTGCAATGCTATCCCAATTCTATGCCAGTCAGTACTACACAATTTATTGCTGATGGTAATATGGAGAGATATGGAGAGATATCTTACAGCCTGTGCGTGCCAGGTCCCGGTGGCCTGTTGAGAATCCGCTCTCGTAGTACGGTCTCTTCCGCAGCACCTTTTCCGAGCTGCATAGTCACTTAATCCTCAGAAACTTCGGAATAACGCTGACAGCTCTGCAATGAGACAGAAATGTGAGGGAACACAAAAACTGCCTCACATTTCTTGACATCTCCTTCCTGTAATGGCATCCATTTGTAGAATGTTAGCTTATGGTAGTGATGAAGAGTAGGCTGAAATTTCAGACATTAGTCAGGAAGAATCAGTACACAAAGAAGTGGGGTACTGAAGTACTAAGGAAGGACGAGATGCGGTCCACGTTCTCTAAGGCTATAGATACAGTGATAAGGAATAACTCAGTAGGCAGCACACTTGAAAAGGAATGGACATCTTTGAAAAGGGTCATCACAGAAGTGGAAAAGAAAAACATGGGTACAAAGAAGAAACCATGGGTAACAGAAGAATACTTTATTTGACCGATGAAAGGAGGAAGTACAAAAATGTTCCGGGAAACTCAGTAATACAGAAATACAAGTAGCTGATGAATGAAATAAATAGGAAGTGTAGGGAAGCTAAGACGAAATGGCTGCATGAAAATGTGAATAAATCGAAAAGGGAATGATTGTTCGAAGGACAGACTAAGCATACAAGAAAGTCAAAACAAGCTTTGGTGACATTAAAAGCAAGGGTGGTAACGTTAAAAGTGCAACGGGGATACCACTGTAAAATGCAGAGGAGAGAGCGGATAGGTGGAAAGAATACATTGAGAGCCTCTATGATGGAGAAGATTTGTCTGATGAGATAGAAGAAGGCACAGAAGTCAGTTTAGAAGTGATAGGGAATCCAGTATTAGAATCAGAATTGAAAAAGAGGAAAGTAAAATAACTAATCACGGACGTAGTAAGGAGGACATAAAAAGCAGACTAGCAATGGCAAGAAGGGCATTCCTGGCCAAGAGAAGTCTAGTAATATCAAATATCAGTCTTAATTTGAGAAAGAAATTTCTGAGGATGTACATACGGAGTACAGCACTGTATGGCAGTGAAACATGGACTGTGGGAAAACCGGAAAAGAAGAGAATCGAAGCATTTGAGATGTGGTGCTACAGAAGAATGTTGGAAATTAGGTGGACTGATAAGATACGGAATGAGGAGGTTCTGTGCAGAATCGGAGAAGAAAGGAATATGTGGAAAACACTGATAAGCAGGAGGGACAGGATGATAGGACATCTGTTAAATCTTGAGGAAATGACTTCCATGGTACTAGAGGGAGCTGTAGAGGGCAGAAAACTGTAGAGGAAGACACAGATTAGAATACATCCAATGCATCCAGCAAATAATTAAAGATGTAGGGTGCAAGTTCTACTCTGAGATGAAGAGGTTAGCACAGGAAAGGAATTCGTGGCGGGCCGCATCAAACCAGTCAGAAGACTGATGCCAAAAAAAGGGGGAACAACGTTACAATTATACAGGCTCATTTTGAAAAATGCACTGCTGCGATGCCCCACTATGCACTGTTCAGCCACGTAAATAATAAAAAAGAGGTACTGGCCCTAACCAGATCAGGTTAAATAAATATATAAGGTGAACACCTGTAAAAACCCTGGAAAAGCTCTCTCTGCAACGGGAGACATGCAGGAAGACAGTCAATGGGACTCTGGAAGCCACGAACGTGGTTGTGGAGCCACGACCACACCAGTGTTGTACCGTCTGTCCCAGGTTTCTCGCTTTATGATCCATGGTGCGAACAGCACGGTGGACGGAGGTCCGACACATTGTTGATTAGGTTTAAAAACTGGGGTACATGATGGCCAGTGGAGTGTGGTAAACTTATCCTGGTGCTCTTCGTACCACGCATGTACACTGTGAGCTATGTGACACGTTATTGCTTTGTCTAGCTGGTAAATGCCATCATGCCGAGGAAAAAATAAACTGCATGCACGGGTGGATGCGGGTACCTAAGTATAGAAGCTTACTCTTGTTGTCCAGTGTGCCTTCCACAATGACGAGATCACCAGAGAATGCCACGAAAACGTTCATCAACCCTTAACGCTCCCTACTGGTTGCAGCTGTTTGCTTTCTGACGTTTTACGCCATACAAGCCAACAGCTATCTGTCGGATGGAGCATAAAACGTGATTCATCTGAAAAGGTCATCTGCCGCCACTCAGCGAAAGTTCAGCTACGATACCAGTGTGCAAACTGAAGCCTTCATCGAGGATGAATAGCAGTCAGCATGGTGTATGAACCAGGAGCCTGCTGCTAAGACCTTTGTGCAACAATGTTTGCCGAACTTCTGTTGACGAGACTCTGTTGGTAGCCTTATCTGGACGGTCAGTTGCTCAAAAGTTGTACGTCTATTCGCCCATATACATCTTCGCAGCCATCGTTTACCCGTGTCATCTATGGCCCTTGGTGCACCACATTTACCTCGGCGCCTACTTTGGATAGCGTTATTTTTGACATGTTCGGTATTCCGAGAGCCAGTGACCGTGACGTTTTGGTCGTCAGATAAATCACTCCGTTTCCTCTTTGCGACAGTGACTGCACTGTTTCCCGCGTCCCTCTCGACAGGCCGTCCACTGCTGCCAGCTGCCAACTGCGAGTGGTTATTTCACTTTCACGTTGAACGTAAGCAGTGGTCACATTAATGTGACTGGACCATGTATTACACTGTGGTTAGGAGCTGCAGACGCATCCAGTGTGGTCAGACAGGTTTGAATGAAAGAGGATGAAACTGCAATCCGTTTTGCTGAAAAAAAAAACAGGAATCGAAATGCACATTCTGGTGCTCAAAGATCGGCTTATTACAATCGAGACATAGTGAAAAAAGTTAAGATCCGCCATGGATCCGAACATGTCAAAGGGCGCTACCCGCCTCGAACCTGGTGAATCACGATAACTTCTTTAGCCGCCAAATCATTATAAATGAGTACTAGATGCCTAATGTCACCATTAAAACGAGGAAAAAAACAAGCAGTGGAAACATATGGATTAACCGCTGAGAAAGGCGAAAACTCATCTATGATCGACAAGTTGATCTCAGAGTTGTTTGTTACTGCCGTAGTGTACTTAAATAAGATTGTGTTGTTAACAAGCGAACTCTTAGAGTATAATGCTGCCCATATCCCATGACGAGATTACAGGAGACCGTGAAGACGAAGCACCGTCGCTAGAAGCTGTGTAACAAGGAAATGGTAAGACTTGTCGTGCCTTTATCTGCGTTGATTATTTATTTTTTTGAGATGATAATCAAAACCTCGCAGACATTTTCAGGCTGTTCCTAACCTCATTACGGAAAGTCCTTTCGTGCAGGCCGGTCGGAGTTCAAAAAAAATGGTTCAAATGGCTCTGAGCACTATGGGACTTAACATCTATCGTCGTCAGTCCCCTAGAACTTAGAACTACTTAAACCTAACTAACCTAAGGACATCACACAACACCCAGCCATCACGAGGCAGAGAAAATCCCTGACCCCGCCGGGAATCGAACCCGGGAACCCGGGCGTGCCGGTCGGAGTGGCCGTGCGGTTCTAGGCGCTACGGTCTGGAACCGAGCGACCGCTACGGTCGCAGGTTCGAATCCTGCCTCGGGCATGGATGTGTGTGATGTCCTTAGGTTAGTTAGGTTTAATTAGTTCTAAGTTATAGGCGACTGATGACCTCAGAAGTTAAGTCCCATAATGCTCAGAGCCATTTGAACCATTTGAGCCTTTCGTGCAATGTTGTCCAATTTGTCGACTTATTTTTTCATACATTTTCCAGTTCCATAACACGTTCGTGTAACTTCAGTATTCAGACAACATCCACTGCTATCGCTGTTTTCATTTTTGGTAGCCCTCTGAGTTGACATAATAATTCTGTGCCCACGTTGACCCTTCTTGAGGTCACACTATCTGACACTTTTGTAAGTAACCTGGGTATGATCTCCAGCTCGAGAGCCTGCACTGGACCGTGGCCAGCCATTGTCGGTGCGTCTTTACGGCCAGGTGTCGGCCCGGACCCGGTGAACACGAGGGCAGGCAGCGAGGTCGCGCCGAGTGCTGTCTGCCGGCGGAGAGGGCCCCTCGACTGCCGGTAGGGCCCTCCAGGGGAACAAAAGGATGCCGGCGCGGACGGGGCCATCTCTGCGCTGCGCCGCGGCGCCCGGCCGTTCTCCAGGAACACTGCAGTCTCCCACGCGCGCCGTATGATCTGCAAATCGTTCCCTGGATGCTGGAACTGCCTAGTATGCGTCTGACACTGCTTCCTACTCTGGAAGCCTCACTTTACCAATTTACTACCTCTACCATCTTCTTGTCCGTGTTCCCTCCAATTCTGAGATATACCAGTATACTGAAGGTTATAAAGATTCAAGCGCATTTTCTTAAGTCTAAAAATTTTTCTTTTGGTTTTTGAGACTGTAAATTGCTCTGATTCTCATGGAATATACAAGCGGCACTGATAACTGAATTAATTCCATTAATACCGGCGTCCGTGGACGAGGTCACAGTTCGCTCATTCAGTACTCGCTTGTGTTGTGCGCGTCGGCTTAAACAAATACACTATGTGACCAAAGGTATCCGGACACCTGGCTGAAAATGACTTACAAGTTCGTGGCGCCCTCCATCGATAATGCTGGAATTCAATACGGTGTTGGCCCACCCTTAGCCTAGACGACGTTTCCACTCTCGGAGGCATACATTCAATCAGGAGCAGGAAGGTTTCTTGGGGAATGGCAGCAAATTCTTCACGGAGTGCTGCACTGAGGAGTGGTATCGGTGTCGGTCGGTGAGGTCTGACACAAAGTCGGCGTTCCAAAACTTCCCAAAGGTGTTCTATAGGACTTAAGTCAGGTCTCTGTACAGGCCAGTCCGTTACAGGGATGTTATTGTCCTGTAACGACTCCGTCACAGGACGTGCATTATGAACAGGTGCTCTATCGTGTTGAAAGATGCAATTGCCCTGCCCGAATTTCTCTTGAACAGTGGGAAGCAAGGAGGTGCTTAAAACATCAACGTAGGCCTGTGCTGTGATAGTGCCACGCAAAACAACAAGGGGTGCCAGCCCCCTCCATGAAAAACGTGACCACACCATAACACCATCGCCTCCGAATTTCACTGTGGGCACTACACACGCTGGCAGATGACGTTAACCGGGCATTCGCCATACCCACTCCCTGCCACCGGATCGCCACATTTTTTTGCCGTCATTCGTCACTCCACACAACGTTTTTTCACTGTTCTGTCGTCCAATGTTGACGCTTCTTACACCAAGCGAGGAGTCGTTTGGCATTTACTGGCGCTATGTGTGGCTTATGAGCAGCCGCTCGACCATGAAATCCAAGTTTTCTCACCTCCCGCCTGTCATAGTACTTGCAGTGGATCCTGATGCAGTTTGGAATTCCTGTGTGATGGTCTGGATAGATGTCTGTCTATTATACGCTACGACCGTCTTCAACTGCCGGCGGTCTCTGTCAGTCAACAGACGAGGTCGACCTGTACGTTTTTGAGCTGTTTTTGTCCCTTCAAGTTTCCAATTCACTATCACATCAGGAACAGTGGACCTAGGGATGCTTAGGAGTGTGGAAATCTCTCATACAGACGTATGACACAAGTGACACTCAATCAACTGACCACGTTCGAAGTCCGTGAGTTCCGCAGAGTGCCCCAATTTGCTCTCTCGCGACATCTAATGACTACTGAGCAGTACCTGGCAGTAGGTGGTAGCACAGTGCACCTAATATGAAAAAGTATGTTTTTGGGGTGTCCGGATACTTTTCATAATATAGTGTAGATCAGCCTGGTTAACCAATAAACATAATCGGCGTTCAAATTTACGTTCTAGAACGAATTCGCACGACCAAAGCACTTGAAATCGAACGATTTTTACGAGACGAGGTAAAAATCCCGGCGGCCTACATCATGGCACACATTTATCCATTGCGAGCAATATAGTCTATGTGAAGATCATCAACATTGCAACAAGTGAACGGATCGTTCAGGAAGCGAGACAATGCCTCTGCTTCCGCCACGCTGATGGCAATGTGGGTACTGTGGATGTCGATCATGTTGATTTGGCACTCCACACGATCAGGATACCCGAACTTCCATTTGAACTCCTATCAGAAGAAGACTTTTCGCATCTGCGACGCTGTATACAGCCATGTCGCAGGAGGATGGACCGTAATTCCAAACATATCCTGTCCTGAACGGCGTTCAACAGGTCAGAATTGCACTTAAAATCAATTTCCCCTCACATCTCTCTATCGGCGGCTGTCGTGCCATCGTCATTTACGAAGGCCAACGAAGGACCTTTCCGGACGGGGGGCAGGAGGAGCACCTCCGATCCGAACGCATCCAACGCCGGATCAAGCAACTACAGCCTGGAGACATGACGCCGACGTCGTAGCCGACACTGCTTTCCGTGGCTTACATTTGCCGCCCACACGACTTCTGCCTCTTCGCCACGGCAGCCGGCTCTTTGTGATGATCCACCACAGCAGGAAGATGAAACACCTGTCTACGTGCCTCGGACTCCACTCCAGCAGTGACAGTCTCGTCGACAGATGACGATGTCAAATAAGACTCGTCGATCGTGTCAACTGTGGCCTTTATGCCATCGTTAGACACCGAAAGAAAAGCCAGAAAGCAATTAACCCAAAAGTGCCGTAAGCAGAGGCGAAGAGTAACTCCAGAACAGGTCGAGGACCAGCCGCCGGATAACGAGGACTCCACCCACCAAGACGATGGTCTCACGGAGGCAACCGCCGTCGGCTGTAGCGTGAGAACACGGAATGGGACAGGTAGTTCCGTCAGTAGCCGTAGCTGAACTATCAGACATCAACACTCTAGGCGGACACTGCTCTCTACATTCCGAAGTGTGGACACTCATCCCATGCCCTGAAGAGATGGTGGAAGATAGTTTTCCTCTGCATTCAACAGCGTGGGGAGAGGTCGATGACGCCACACAAGCTACTTCGACAGAGCCCTTGCCTGCGTTGAAGTGTTGGGAGTGGCCAGAGGTGACGACTTCTGACACACAATAAACGTTTCCAACCTAATGAATGACTTTTCACCTTCAGCTCCATGACGGGATTATTGTCTCGCCACCATGAACCTCAGTACGATTGGAACGATTGTGCAGGCCCATCTGCTTAGAGAGATGTTTTATGCGTCGGATATTTACTTTGCTTTATTGCAAAAAGTACGTCACGCATCCTTCCCTGACTTCTATGGTTATTTGACGTATATGACATGGGGTGATCAGATTGGCAGTGGTACGCTGATGGTAGTGCGTGACGGTTGCCATCAAAGATGTGACTTACTTCCCATCTGTCAGGGAGCTGGCGATCAAGAGCTGGGTACTCTATTATTAACGTGTATGCTCCATCAGGAACCGACAAATGCCGCTCTACTCGGAGGAAATCATCCCCCTTTTTCTTGGTCGCTACGATCAAAATATCTTCGGCTGCTATTTTACCTGTGTGCTCCATCCCAAAGACCAAGTCCCACACATTTTCGACTTGTCAAGAACTTCGGATACAGGTGAGAAACCAGAATCTCATCTATAACTGGGAGAAAGTGCGAAAGCACAAATCTTACTAGTCACTCAGCCAGCTGCCTTGATCGCATCTGTGTCTCATACATTCTTACATCAGAAGTGTTGGACGCCAAACGGTGGTCACTTGCTTTCTCAGACCATAGTGCCTTCATATGCACGGTCTCCCTCCAGGAACAACGTGTACGGCGCCGCCGTGGTGTCTGTAGGATGAATGTGGTACACCTCCAGGACCCAGAATGCCGTCCGACGTTTTCCACGATACCTTCGACGTTGGCATGGTGGACGGGCTGTGCAGAACCAGCCTCCTGGCAGATGCTAATACAATACGGAAAGGACATCGCTGCACCGTATCGTAACACTTTCGAATTTTGTTACCCGATGGTTGGCGCACTCGCATCCGAACCGCTGTCCCTAGACCGACAGATTACAGTCTGCCAAATGAAAGGTTTCTTGCACGGCGAAAATTGTAAGGGGTCGTTGTGTGGTCGCAGCATCAAGATCGAGTGAGTGGAGGAACCTCATGTATGCACCACATCATGCTTGATAACCGTCAACGCCGACGACAGCTAGTCATGGGTGGTCGATCCTTAACAACCATGGCAGTCATTGTGGAAGCCTTTGCAGACCATTATCGACGTTTTTACCAGCAGGAGAATATATAGAAGAGGGGGACGGTAACGATGATTAGCAGCAAGTGCCGCGCATTCTCGACGACACAGCAGCCTCGTCACCTTTAGCGGAGATTACGTAGGACGACATGCAGAACACGATAGATAAGGATGCACTTAACAAGTAGCCTGGGCCAAACGGACTGCCGCTTGAGTTCTATCGCAATTTCTGCACCCTAAGTGTGCCACGATGAATCACCATATATCGAGAGTTGATGTCCCCCGGTTTTTGCGTACCGTCGTCGAAGGAGTACTCATTCTGATACACAAGCCTTCAAGAGGTCGGTCGATAGAAGACTACGGCCCGATGAAAATGTTAATTTCGGTCTATAAGATCTTTGTCCAGCTCGTGGCAGCGCGCATAGGGAAGGTCCTACCATTAATTTATACAGAGGAACAAACGACTCAAGGAGGGGAGATTAACATGCAAACGGTCAATGGAAACATCGGAATCAGATAGCTCTTGACATATTTGTCGCCTTCGACATGATTTGATCTCAGCTGACTTCGATCATGCTTTCGACAGGGTGCAACGTAGGTCTCTTATATCAGTTCTAGCCTATATATGATTTTCATCTGACTTTCTGACGTAATTTTGCTCCTCTTACGCGAAGCATCATTCCATGTACGGGTAAATGGACGCAAATTGGACCCCTTGCCAAACCGGCGTTCGGTTCGACAAGAATGCCCACTCTCCACGAGTTTCTACGCGATCGCACTGGACCCGCTCACAGAAGGTCTGAAACGCAGACTTTCGATACTTAAATTGAGTGGCCACACCTTCCAAAGCTGAGCATATGATGATTTACTGCTGGTCTGATCAAGTGATGAGACGCAGTCTGTGCTTCAATGGATCAAGCGATATGGATTGGCGGCGAGATGCCTTACGAATGTAGCTAAGTCAACTGCGAGGCATTTTGATAGGCGCCTCCAGGAGGGCCAGATAACACCCCTTCCACAGTTGGATGTTATCAGATATTTGAGCATTACATTTGCACGAGATGTGCAACGTTTTCCACAAAATTAATGTACAAGGCCAAGCCTCTCCTCTGTCAAATAGCAAAGCTAGTGTCTCCTATCTTGCTCCTTTCTCTTCTTCCTCTTCATCTATCTCTGTTAACCACGCAATCTTCTTTTCCTTTATATTTCCTTAATAATGCTACATCGTGTCTCTATTCTTCTCCTCCCTTCACCATCACTCTCCCTCATAATCCCTGCTGTTAGCACTCCTATCTAAAATCTGTCTCTTTCATAATGTCTAATTATAAAAGTACTTATCATCTCCGAATATAAACTCTACATGTATGTATTTTTCCAAGTGTGCCTCTGTAATTGCTTATTTCACTTTTTGTACTAGATGTAGTTTAACATGCCTACTAAAACATATGAACGTAAAATAAGTAGAATGCCTGGTTAGATGTAAGAGAGGGCCTGATGGCCCTAATCGTGCCAGGTTAAATAAATCAATAAATAAAATAAATAAATAAATTGCATGGCTACCATGAACAGCAGACGTCTACTGCTGGCAATAAGCGCATAAGTCCGCCATGGACCTCCTACTGCGTAACCTTCATGTGGCGATCAAGTTGATACACATGGTTCAGTTTCTCCCACTACCGATAGCGATGGTATGCAGACTCCAGCCGCAATTTGGATATTACCTTGCTATTGGATACCTATTTAATGTCCGCTACGACACTCTCACCCTTCCTACATGTGAAGGTGGGCTGGAAACATACAGGCATGGACTGCAGCTTTATATATGTGTACAATGGGGAAACTGGAGACTTATCAACATATTTCACTTACGGGTGGTCTGTTGGAGGAACTGCTCCCAGCGTCCATCTTGCCACGTATTACGACTGCTCATATCGCTCCCTCTCTTTTCCACATCTCGGCATTCATACTCTAATATAGTTATGTGCACCCTGATCTGCCAACAACTCGAGCTCTGAAGGCGAGAAACATCTATCGTTTGCTCCTGAGATCTATCCTTCGCACTGTGACTGAGAGTAAAAGCCCGGCCACCTGTGATGAGGAGAGAGCAGTCTACCAGCCCTGCCTCCTACACGGGTATGAGCAACATGATACCATGTGGTCAGCCAGAAGTTCAAGACGTGACACAGGTAGCGTGCTACTGGCTTACAGATTCTCCCCTCTGCCCATAGAGCCACCTCCTGGACACTAACGAACACTGCCCTACATGTGGAACAGCATTTGATGTTTGGACGCTGGTACAGAAGATCCTCACCTGTTACATTCGTACCCCGCCTCACGCGATTAGCCCCAGGCTCCTCCTACACCTGGAACATACTTACTTCCAAGCTACAAGGTCTCAGGCTATCACATGGTCTAAAGGTAGAGGAGACCGAGGTAGTTCGCAAAATGGTCGATGGTGCAGATAGTGGTATCCCTTGGCTATTAATTAGTGATGGAAATTGCTTGCTGATTTCGTAAAAAAAGTGTTTACTGAGACGTTACATTTATGCCAATTTACCTCACATGTGGGGCAAGTTGGCATTCATGCTGGAGTAAGATGGCTTGCTTAACAGGTTCTAAGGAATAGGCACAAGTTAGTAACTAAGACACTTTCATTTCAGTAAAATATAAAGGACAAATGGTGTTGACAGTCTCTTACTTTTAAATCTTTCAGTAGCTAGTATATTTTGTATTAGTGTCTGTCAAAATGGCAACAATGTTAAAATATTATTAAGTCGGTAAATAAACATAGAGAAGTTACATGATAATAACGTCCACTATACTTCACCATCACGAAGTCTTCCACATGATACTGCTCAGAATTGTCTTCTTGAACTACATTCATGCTATTCTCCTTAGAAGCTGGTGTTGGTGGGCATTCTCGAGATGGTGGAGGCTTAAGTTCATATTCTTCTTCAGTGTCACAACTTAGTGGGAAATCAAAGCTATCTTCAGAATCAACATAGCTCATTATATCTGGCGTTTCGTCTTCGGATTCCGTCATTTCTGAATCATTTCCCCGAGAAAGTTTTCCCTTTCTCCTTTTTTGAATTGCAGCCCTTTTGCCTGTCTTCTCTAAAATAGGCCTACTAATTGACACTTGCATACTTTTTGCCAGTACATTTTTGGTAGGAGTGTCTGTCAAGATAGCAGTGTGTCTCCTTTTCCTGCGACGGTTAGACAGTTTCCGTGGGCCTGCTTTTCGAAAAGGGAGAATTTCTTCTGGTGTTTCAATTCGGGACGATTATGGTGTGCCTGGAGTAGGTGCATCAGTGGAAGATGAGATGGAAGGTCTAGGATGCGGATCAGTTACAACGTCGGCATTCACAGTCTGGACACCATCAAGAGGCATGCGATCAGTGACAGATGATCGCAGGAAGTCGAATTCGTGAAAGATGTCAGGATTGAAAGGGCAAACCCTGCGCAGATATTTGATAGGATTGTTACAAGCGGAAAAGCTGTGTTCACGATACTAGGTATGTCATAAATTGAAATCGTTTGGTCAGGATGATTACTTATCCAAGCATCACAAGCAGTACTTATATATTCTTTAACTGGTCCAAACACACTCCGGTCCTTAGGCTGCAATTTATGACTGTAATGTGGCGGAAGAGAAGGACAACCATTACACTTTCTTGCAATAAATTAACTACTTCAATAGACAAATGAGAGTCGTAGTTGTCAAGCAGTAGAAGTGTTGGGCGATCCTTCGATCTTCTAGAATAGCGAATGAAATGCTTGGAAAACTTAATAAAATTGGTTTCTACCGTTCAACCTGACCCGTTAGCATCACCATCAAAGCCAGCTGGAGCGTCTCGAACAAAATGTGGTTTGTATTTTGCTCTAGGAAATATGATGAATGGAGGGATAGCATTACCTCCAGCTGCTACACATGTGAGGTTATCCTTCCAGTTTGTTTCAAACATTTCCGTGCTACCACCCTGTCTGATTTCTGTATAATTGTGATCCCCCTTTAATCCAAATTCCATATATCTTGAGCTTGCAACTGCAGTCTATCCAAAAAAATTTTAAGCACACTGAAGAAACTGTTCACATTCACTTCATTAAAACTGGTGATCCTGGCTAGACTTGTGGCTTCAGGTGTTCCGATGGATTAACTCTGATGCCTCTTCATAAAAGATGTGTACCAGTCAGGTCCCGCCACTTTCTTTTCCTCCCAAGAAAGTGGTACGTTAACTTAATTTTTGGTGTCGTATTGGAAAGCCAATTATCTGACCTCCTTGAGGCCGAAACCTAAATAAATATCTGAGGCTCTCTTAAGGAATTCACTTAACAGTTACTCCTGTGCAAGAGAGAAAACCTGTTATACAAAATAAGAATTATGTCATCAGTTGCGAACCTGACATTATGACCGGCATGTGTAGTAGCTAGATATATGGTTCTTGGAGTTCAATAGGGCCGCAGGGAAAAGCTTACATAACCATTTTTTTAAAGCTATGTCACTTGGCTGATACATATCTTCCTAGGAGCTTTATACCTACTTAGAACATCAAGAACTTCATCAATGGAAGTATCACATTCTCTCGCTTTTTGGCAATACCAGCTAAGCTCCGTACAGGGAGGTTGAATTCTTCTGCTGTGATGGCTAGGCTTCTTTTGTAGATAATGTGAACGTGAATGGCATTCTCTACATTCTGAGCAATATGCAAAGTTTTACGAAACAGTTCAGTACTTGAATACAATTATTATTGTCTCCTCTACCCATCACAGCTGCGTAAAATTTCCAAACATATTCTACACCTCTTCGCAGAGAAGAGCTATCACACCCGCTTGTGCAGAAGAGGTTTAGAAATGCACAAACACGAGAGTAGCTTCAAAAAGAAAGAAGAAAGCCTCAGGGTTAATGGATTTTGGCAGCCCGTGCTGCTGTAAACGTCCATTGCAGTTAGCAAGAGCAGTGCCGCATCGGAAATGGCCGCGGAGAAACCCATGGACGTTGGCGCATCAGGTGGCCGCGAGCTCGGCTCCAGTCCACCACCAGCAAGGAAGAGTGAAACTTCGACAATGCCAGCCATTCGTTCTGGCGAAATGTCAGAAAAATCATCAGATGAACGTCGACCAAAGAACCCTAGAAAGAAGCGAAAAGGCAGTTTGTCAACAACTGGCCGCGAAAGCCTTAACAATTATATATTACACTATTTTTTCTCAGATGCCATCTGTAAATCTGATGAGGTGACGATGTGCTTGGTCCACAATACAGTTATCCTCCCGTGTCGTTGTCACATATGTTCCACTGGAACCTTCATGAGGATGCCTACCTTCAAATTCCACTGTAGTCCAAGTTCAGGCCAAATGAAGTCCGTGAACATAACAAATCTGTTACTTTATTGTTCGACCAGCTGACCAACTGAAGAGCTACAATTAGGCCCCTTCCAAATTCTGTAAGCTGTTGATAACTCTGTTTCGCATGAGTTTGTGGCATCTCTGTAGTTTTACAGTGTTTTTTCAGTATGTAATACGAGTTTAGTCATTACTACTGGAGCTAAGGACATCACTGACTGTTTTTACCTCATACAAACTAGTAAGTGCCATTGAATTAGAAGCGGGAACTAGTGTACAAATTTGATTGTGACACAATATTGCCATTTCCCTACTATCGGACTAAAATCTCAATAGTTTTATCACTTTACTTTAAAAACGCGACCTGCAGTGGCTTGCTACGTGTTATGCATAAACGGAAAAATAATTTTACATTACAAATCATTGAATCTGTACAAAACATAAAATCTTCTGATAGAAGAAATTTTCATCTGTATGGTTTCTGATTTACTGTCTTTACTTAGAATTGTATAGCAAAAGAAATGGAGTAATTGCATCCATTAAAATGTTACTACAATTACATAAAAAGAAGTTTCTTATTTACTTTTGTCTTCATACTATTAATGAAATGACTTAAAATACTATTCTTGAACTTCTATATTAATGTGACAGTTTTTTGTTCACCGAAAGGCTTACTTAAGATATACTTATGCACATGAAGAAAATAAATTTGTCTTAAGACTGTTATGTACACTGTGAAATGTCTTACGTCTCATAATATTTACGTAGGTACATCCACTCTAGGAAATGTTTACTAAATAAAATATTCCTTTATGTCCTGGTGTGGATATAAACCTTTGATCTTCTTTGATTCTGGATATACTAGCAGATAGCTGCAACCATGTGGTTTTGCTATTACTTCAGAAAATAACAGCTATCACTTCTTTCTTCTTTCCTTTAGTGGTGAGGGTTTCACATGAGTCCTAAGTATCACCTTTCTCCTATGTTAAAAGCCTCTACTTTGGATAGCTTTTTGTCATGTCTACATTTCCTCAGTTTTGCCTGATGTGTTAGTGAAATGACAGCTTGTCATATTTTCTCATTCCATCTTAATTCTTGTCTTGATATACAGAGCAAGGGTGATAGACATTCCTTATTTCCTTTAGCATTAAACATAAGCTCATTAGGAGTATATTTTATTGACATATGGGGTATGCTGTTTACTACTTCCTCAAAAATTTTTAGTAAATCTACCCGTTTAGTTTGTTGCTTTGAGGTATGTGTTCTTACAAAACGGCTAAATGTGCGAAAAATTCTCTCTATTGGGCTTGATTTGGTATGAAAAGAGGATATAAAAACTCGTTTTATACCATTTTCACTCAAAAAGTGTTTCCACTTTCTGCTTGTAAAACTCGACGCATTATCTGTTACCATGGCTTTAGGCTTTCTGACCTGTGGAATGTATTCTTTAGTGATTCCATTAATGTCTGGTCCTGTTGTTATTGACTTCATGGCATACAGTTTTATATGCTTAGAGTAAACATCTAGAACTGCTAATATATACATTACTCTTCCTTGTGCTGTGGGGAGTGGTCCTGCTACATCAATGGATGCTAGGTCATGTGGTTGCATATTAATATTCGAATGTAAAGGTTGGTGACATCCCACATTCATGGGTTTAGCTTTCTGACATAGTAAACATGTTCTTAATGTTTTGTGTACATGCCTCCTTAAATTAAGGAAACAGCAGTACTTATTAATCTTTTCATAACGTATTGTTATACCAAACTGTCCACAAACTAAGTGTGTGTGCCAGATAAGTGTTTTTAGGTTGACTTCTGATATATAAACACACCAAATGTCAGATTTTGGGTGTCTCCTGTGAAACAGTACTCCCTTGTCCACTTTATAGTACGTTCCTATTTTACCAGAGGCGTTTTGCTGCAATAACTGTTTCACTTTATTCCACCTAGGGTCTATATTTTGCAGTGTCTCCATATTTTTGCGTATATCAAGATAATACTTTCTATAAGTCGAATCTTTTACTAATAATATTTTGAATTCTGATGTTTCCTCAATAGCATCTGAAGTTTCTGTCAACCCTTGTGGTAGACAAGAAAGTGCATCTGCAATTATGTCATCTTTTCCACTTGCATGCATAATCTCCAAAGGATATTCCTGTAGAGCTAATGACCAGCGCACTACATATTTAGGCATTAACTTGCACCCAAGGTAATGGCTTAGGGCTTCATGTTCAAAATATACATTTACACGCTGCTGATAAATATAATAGTTGAACTTTTTAAATGCCCATACCATTGTTAATGCCTCCAGTCCAATTACATAGTAAAGTCATTCACATTGTGACAACGTATGGCTGGCGAAACCGCAATGATAGTTACTTCTGTTTTCTCACTTACTTCAAATAATTGGAATAGGCAAGATCCTAAACCGTAACCGGAAGCATGTGATGCAATACAGAATTCATTGGTCATGTCTGGGTTCTGTAATAACTGTGCATTTAACAATATTTGTTTTATGTTCTGAAAATCATCCTGACATTCTGCTGTCCACATCCATAAAACATCTTTCTTCAGTAAGCTTAACAGTGCTTGGTTGTTAAGTAACTGTCTGGGTATGAAACGCCTGAAAAATGACACTTTGCCCAAAAAGGCTTTCAATTGCTTTTTTTGATCTGGGAGTTGGTATGTTTTTGTAACGTGTCCATTTTCTTAGTGACAGGCACTATGCCTTCAGGCATCATTATGTGTCCCAGAAAATTTTATTTTGTCCTTTCTTTATCCAGTTTATGGCTATCCCCACGTTACTGAATTTTTCTTATATCTTTTGTAATATTTCTATGTGTTCTGCCCAAATTGCAGTAGCAATCAATAGGTCATCTACATATATAGCGATTCTGTTAGTCAGTTCAGGCCTGAGCACAGTATCTAAGGCAATAATAAAGACACCTGTACTTACATTGAGACCAAATGGTAGTACTTTAAACTGATAACTCCCACCTGCAAAAACGAATGCTGTAAATTTCCTAGAACGTTCTGAAATCTGTACCTGCCAGCAGGAGGTTTCATGTCAATTGATGTGAGATACTTTACACCGTAAAATCTCTGAATTAGGTGCTCTAAATTCACTGGCCTCATCTGTACAGGTCTGATAATTTCGTTTATATTTCTTGCATCTAGCAAAGATGTATAGTTCCACCCACTTTAGCCACTGCAAGTAGTGGACTACTTTATGGTGACATTGAGGGTTCTATAATATCCCATTCTAACATGTGCTGGATTTCATTTGATACAGTTTCTGTGTTGGCCCATGGGACAGAAAAGTTAGAGTGTCAAAATGTGTTTGAGCCATAACTTGCATTGTATAAACATATCCTTTAACTATACTGGTCTTTTCATCAAAAACAGATACACATTTGTTTAAAAGATTAATCAGTTCACTTTGTTGTTCAATGTTTAAATAAACTGATTCATAAACTTTGCTTTGTATTTCTTGTCTGCAAGATTGCACATCAGATTGCTGTTGACTGGGCTGTGTTTCATCTGACATCACAGGAAATTAAATGTCACATAAAATTACTTTTGGTTTTATGTATTTGATTGGGACTCCTTGACATAACCTACTGTGAACCGGCTTGTTTTCGGTGAGTGGTAGTCCTATCCCCTTCCCATTCACTTTTAATATACATATGCCACAAGAAGTGTCAATTACTGCATCCCTTTCTTGTAGAAAATCTGCTCTCCATGTGCAGCTCACTGGTAAACCTTCACAAACCAAAAATGTGCTCCCTATAGCTCCATTACCTGTCTCAAATAATACATGAGTCTGCATATGTACTCCCTTCGACTTATTTCCAAACATACCAATGATCCAACAATTGTGTACTGGCCGTGTATGTTGTGTCTGAAGTGCACACATTTTATTATAGAATTTTTAAAGCATACAATTTGTAGCTGCACATGTGTCATCAGTAACTGTGGCTGGTATTCCACCTACAACTGTGTGAAATACAGATTCAATTGTTTCCTTTTCTGTTAGTTTACACAAATGGTTTTCTTCACAACGTTCATCACTAAGATTTTTGCCCTCATTATATCTTATTAAATACACGCTCTCACGACATTTGTCCCCCATTTCTTCCACAACCGACATATGAGAGCTGTATGAGGTCGCATTTAGTTTAACGTCTCTGAAATGCTGGGCATAGTGTTGCCCATCACTTCTATAATTCTTACTGGTGGCTGTTGCCTCCATTTATGTCCAGAGCTATTGTTTTCAGCAACACTGTTCTGTGGTGCAGAAGCGCACATTGATTGTGTACTGGTTCCTGTATTAGAATGCCCATTATTGCTTAACTGCTGTGGTGGCGGTTACCAGTGGTTTGGCTGATTATTGTTATTAATATTGTAATTACTGAACCCTGGATGATATCTGTTGTCTTGCCTATGCCTCTTATTAAAATGAGGAGAATTTTTTCCATCCCTTTGTCCAATGTTATTATTACCATTGTAAGACTGAGGTAAACTATTCCCACTTTTGTTACCATTAGCATTTTTATTGTGATATTGGTATTAGTTATTAGTGTTGTTGTTTGATACTTGAGCATTACTGCCCCCATTTAGTTTCACTTCATGCAACAGACAATAGAATCAAGCGTTGACATGAAAAGTTCTACGTCTGACTCAGGTACGTGAAGTAGTTTTTCTTTTATTGAGACTGGTGATTCTGATTTTAAAAGCCATATGACTTCTTGTTTGGGCATTGGTTCATCTCAGTATTTTGTCTTATTTATATACTTCTCAAAATATTTACGCAGTGTACCTGCTTTACTATTGTACATCTCGGGGTTATACACCGCACGCCTTAAACGTTCTTGTGTTTTTGCTGACCAATACTTATTTAGAAAAGCTTTCTCGAATTCCTCATGAGTATAGCAATAATCTATTACTTCACTTGCCCGTAAGGCTCCATTACTTTGAATATGGGTAGTGACAAACTGTACTTTCTGTTCATCGTTCCGTGATTTTGGTAGTATACCACGGAAGCTTTTGATAAAAGTGACAGGGTATGGTATTTTGCGATCCGGTATAAAACTTTGGAATTGTCTATATTTTAATAAACTCTCTTCCACAAACATGTTAGAAAGAGAACTCGCCGCCCCCGTTAACAAGCTATGTGAACGGGTTGCGGACTGGGCGTTGTTGCCAAACAGCTGATTGATGTCGCTGCTCGATATGTCACAGTATGTGTCTCTGGAAATTTATTGACACATAAATAAGACACGCCTGCTTGTATGTTTTTCGCATTTCGCCAAATTCATTTCTATTATTTTTGAAATTAGTTTCAGTTTTACTGAATTTTCAATCAAGGTCGTCACGAATTTGAGTGTCAGTATTTTCTTGTATCTGATGGGCTATGGCTTTCAAATTTTGGTTTACTAATGTGGTTACATTATTTTGAATTTCAGTAGCCGCAGTTTGAAGTTTTCCACTGAAATTGTCAGTCACATTTTGTAGATTTGCATCTAAACTGTCTGTTACATTTTGTAGTTTTGCACCTAAACTATCTGTTACATTTTTCTTAAGTCTTTAAAGTGTGAATTATGTTCATGAACAGCGCGATGTAAACCTGACATCTGTTCTCTGTAAACTGTGAACAGTTCTGTGAAATTAGTAGGTACTGATTCAACATGGGTGGGTTTTGCAGTATGTTCGTCTGTAGGTTCATTTTCACCCGCCGATAATTCATTACTTTGAGTTTCGTGACCCGCCATTTCTTGCTCGTCACAGTCTGTCTGAGACTTATCCGGGCAGTGCGGCTAATTTAATGTTTCTACCGACTTTGCCCGTGAATTTAAAATAAAAATACACTTTACTGAATTTAATAAAATTGACTGTTGACTCTATTCAAGATACACATGGCAAATTTTATTTAACAGGAATTTCTGTTAATGGATAGCAATTGACGATAAAACAATATAGAGACAATTCTCAGTTGACCTAGCAAGCGACTATCTAGCCGACATTTCACTTTTCAAAACTCACCAAGAAATTTGCAAGCTATTGTGAGCAGCGTTTCTATAATTTAACACTCCCTAACTGACTTTTGCACACCATGGTAAAGGAAAAGAGTAATGTCCTTACCTCCTTTCTGATTGCGCTTCAGCAACGTCTCAAGTACTGGTTTTTTTCTTTAAGGTCCGTACTCCACATCTTGTATAACCCAGCTTATTGAAATTATCTCGTTACAGTGATTTTTCATGTAACAGAAATATACATACAAATGTACATACATAAATAGTCCTATAGTAAGGTAGCTATTTTAATGGTGGCTTTTTATTATTATCTATTATTATTGGATTTTGAAATTAGTATATAATTTTATATTGTTCTGGCTTTTAAAATGTTTGAATTCAAATGCAAGTCTGAATCAAATTAAAATTATCTTTGGCTAAATGAGTCTTCAAGTAAAGCACGAAAATTACGTACTTGAAAAATTATGTAAAAATATTGTTAAAAATTGATATTTGAATGTAATTTGTCAGATATTACCACCACCATAACTAATGACTGATATCTGTCTTTAGCTAGGCTCCTCTAGCAGGATTATCTGTTAGTAAGTATAATTTTGGGACGTGATTTATCCTAAAAGCTGTTGTGCTTCGTTTAGTGAAAAGTGAAATTTTAGATGCAGCTTCTATTCTAATAGCAGACCAAACATCTTACACTGATTTGATTCTTGAGTTTCTCCCGGCGTATTTGATAGTCAAAATATCCACGGGTGTGCTGCCGGTCAATAGTGTCCAACGGGCACAATATTTCGGCGATCATACATGTCGCCATCATCAGGTGAACTGACGGACTGAGCTCCTGTGAACGTGCCGGCACGGAGATCCGTACGCTATGGCTGCTCAGAGGGAACTGGGTTCGGTCGCGGCGGCGGCCGATTTAAATACCCTCCGCCCGCGGCGCGCTCCCTCCGCCGTCCGTGCCCCGCGCCACGGTCGCGCGGTGGAACAGATTGCGACGGCGTCTGAGATGACGTCGGAGTGATGGCTCTGTCCGCCGTGGTCGTCACAACTATACGTTTGCTCGATTTACTCTTGATTAACCCGCACGACGACGGTATCTCCTGTAAGGCATCTTGGCAGCGTTCAATGCAGTTGCCTGTGCAGCAGCAGCAGCGCGAATGATCCGCTGCGCGGGCAGCGCTCGCTTTTATAGACGCGCGATAGCGCGTCAGCGGATAAGGGACTTAGAATTTCACAGTGCCAGCCGCGCGTTATCCCGGACGGGCGCACTAGCCTTACTAGGTGCGCCCGTCGGCTGTTTGTCGGTCAGTCCGCGGCTGGCGCGCTGCCAAGGTTGCGTAGCACCGCCTTATCGGCGGGGTCAAAGGTCAAGCGCTCAGAGAGCTGACGTAACATGCTGTTGCACACTCTATGTCGACAGATTCTAGATGTACCCTTGTCCGGTTTTAAGCTACGCTACAGATCACTTTATTTGTGAAAATATATTGTACAATCTCCTACAAATTTAACATATTGACAGGTACCTTTACATTGATCCAAATAAATACAGTTTCATTATTACCTTTGATCCAAATAAATACAGTTTCATTAACAGATATTTTACGTCTACTACGTGTATACAAGGAAAAGGGTGAGGGTGAGATATATGATGATTTGCCAAAGTCTTTATTTGCATTTTCAGTCACATGATACGTTCGATAGGCTATGACGTCCCGATCGACGGAGCTCTCCAATCCTGATACATTTGGTACACCTGTACCTCCTCGTACGATTGCAACTGTTAACCAGCCATTACCATGCGAGAAGGTATCATTCAGATCAATACTAAAGTTTAATCTGCAACCACAGAATACGGCGGGTCCATCCAGTAGAGAGTGCGCGGCGACAGACTTGATAGTATTCTATCTATATAGAAGATGCCTTACAGAAGATACCGTCGTCGTGCAAGACAGACAATATATAAAACAATTGAAGACGTCGAAATGACAACATCGGCTGCCGACAAGAAAAAGAATACTATCAAGTCTGTCGCCGCGCACTCTCTACTGGATGGACCCGCCGTATTCTGTGGTTGCAGATTAAACTTTACTATTGATGTGAATGATACCTTCTCGCATGGTAATGGCTGGTTAACAGTTGCAATCGTACGAGGAGGTACAGGCGTACCAAATGTATCAGGATTGGAGAGCTTCGTCGATCGGGACGCCATAGCCTATCGAACGTATCATGTGACTGAAAATGCAAATAAAGACTTTGGCAAATCATTATATATCTCACCCTCACCCTGAAAATGCAAATAAAGACTTTGGCAAATCATCATATATCTCACCCTCACCCTTTTCCTTGTATACACGTAGTAGACGTAAAATATCTGTTAATGAAACTGTATTTATTTGGATCAAAGGTAATAATGAAACTGTATTTATTTGGATCAATGTAAAGGTACCTGTCAATATGTTAAATTTGTAGGAGATTGTACAATATATTTTCACAAATAAAGTGATCTGTAGCGTAGCTTAAAACCGGACAAGGGTACATCTAGAATCTGTCGACATAGAGTGTGCAACAGCATGTTACGTCAGCTCTCTGAGCGCTTGACCTTTGACCCCGCCGATAAGGCGGTGCTACGCAACCTTGGCAGCGCGCCAGCCGCGGACTGACCGACAAACAGCCGACGGGCGCACCTAGTAAGGCTAGTGCGCCCGTCCGGGATAACGCGCGGCTGGCACTGTGAAATTCTAAGTCCCTTATCTGCTGACGCGCTATCGCGCGTCTATAAAAGCGAGCGCTGCCCGCGCAGCGGATCATTCGCGCTGCTGCTGCTGCACAGGCAACTGCATTGAACGCTGCCAAGATGCCTTACAGAAGATACCGTCGTCGTGCAAGACAGACAATATATAAAACAATTGGTTCCCAAGCCTTGCTAAGATTATAGCCACAGTCACGGTTTATGAGGTCATCATTGGTGCGAATTTCGATGGCCTCTCTAACAACGCTGTCCCAGTGTCTCGACGTCTGTACCAGAATCCTCGTGCGGTCGTATTCCATGGCGTGATTTTCCGACAAACAATGTTCAGCGACCGCCGACTTGCTCGGATACATCAGTCGAGTGTGCCTCTGGTGTTCACGGCATCGATCCTCGACGGTACGCATCGTCTGACCAATATACGACTTGCCACATGGACACGGAATCTGGTACACTCCGGCCTTCCTCAAACCGAGGTCATCTTTGGCGCTCCCCACCAGTGCACGAGTTTTATTTGGAGGACAAAACACAGTTCCGACCCGGTGTTTCTTCAGAATGCGGGCGATTTTCCCCGAGAGTGCGCCTGTGTATGGAATAAATGCAGTGCCTACCTCCTCCCTCGTGACTTCATCCATCTCAACAGGTTGTGCTGCAGTGGTTGGGCGGAGAGCACGTTGAATCTGCCACTCTGAGTACCCATTTTTTCGAAATACAGTTCTCAGATGTTCCAATTCCTGGGGTAGACTCTCTGCGTCAGAGATAGTGCGCGCCCTATGTACTAGAGTTTTAAGTACCCCATTCCTCTGTGAAGGGTGGTGGCAGCTGTCTGCGTGCAAATACAGATCAGTGTGCGTAGTCTTCCTATACACCCCATGACCTAGGGTGCCGTCAGCCCTTCTCTTGACCAAGACGTCAAGGAAAGGTAATTTACCCTCCGTTTCAGTCTCCATAGTGAATTTGATGTTGGGGTGTATGGAGTTTAGATGTGTAAGGAAGTCAAGGAGTTTATCCATACCATGTGGCCAGATGACGAACGTGTCGTCCACGTAACGGAAAAAGCAAGTAGGTTTCCATACGGATGACGACAGGGCTTCCTCCTCGAAGTTCTCCATGTACAAATTCGCTACCACCGGTGAGAGTGGGCTACCCATGGCGACTCCCTCCGTTTGTTCGTAGTATTCCCCATTAAAAAGAAAATACGTGGAAGTCAAGACATGCCTAAAAAGTTCAGTGGTCTTCTCGTCAAACTTCTGACTAATCAATTCTAGTGACTCTCGCAGGGGTACCATCGTAAACAAGGAAACGACGTCAAAACTCACCATGATATCTGACTCATCCAACCTGAAGCTGTCAAGGCGTTTAACAAAATCCACGGAATTACGGATGTGATGAGGGCATTTACCCACATAAGGACTTAATATTCCCGTCAGGTATTTGGCCAACAAATATGTAGGTGCCCTGATGTTGCTGACAATGAGGCGTAATGGTATCCCCTCTTTGTGAACCTTAGGGAGTCCATACAGTCTAGGCGGTACCGGACCTTGGGGTAACAATTTCTTAGCGTCACCCTCCGGTAAATCTGCATCCTTGAGAAGCGCCCTCGTCTTGTTCTCCACTTTCTTTGTAGGGTCAACGCTGATCTTCCGGTAGGAATCGTCATTTAGCAGGCTCTGCATCTTATCATTGTAGTCCTTATGGGAGACAACAACTGTAGCATTGCCTTTGTCAGCCGGTAAGACAACAATTTCAGAGCGCTCCCTCAGATCACGAATGGCCGCCCTCTCTTTACTGCTGATATTTGACTTCATCGGCTTGGATTTCGTCAACGCACGACAAGTTTCACGACGTATTTCCTCGGCTGATTCTGGCGGAAGTCGAGCTGCAACCTGTTCAACAGCACTAACAATTTCTGCGACCGGAGTGAACTTGGGGGTGGGAGCGAAGTTGAGACCTTTCTGCAAAACCGAGACTGCATCATCACTCAACACCATGCCACTCAAATTGATGACAGTCTTGCACGGAACCTGCAGAGATGGTTTGTCAAGGAGACGTGAGAACTTAGCTGTTTGACGTCCCGTAGCCTTCTTATGGACGGAATCAGCTGACACCCGGGTGACACCATCAATCCAATCCCAGGACCGTGGCGCGGGGCGCGGACGGCGGAGGGAGCGCGCCGCGGGCGGAGGGTATTTAAATCGGCCGCCGCCGCGACCGAACCCAGTTCCCTCTGAGCAGCCATAGCGTACGGATCTCCGTGCCGGCACGTTCACAGGAGCTCAGTCCGTCAGTTCACCTGATGATGGCGACATGTATGATCGCCGAAATATTGTGACCGTTGGACACTATAGACCGGCAGCACACCCGTGGATATTTTGACTATCTTACACTGATTGGTGCTGTTAATACGCGATCATTCACTACCAGACACTCTCGCACAAAGTAAGCCACATTTAATTATCAAATTCATGAAAAAGAAGCTGAGGAAAAAGGTATGGATAGTCACAATAACAAACACAATGAAATTAAATAGTTATTATGAGGCGAAATGGGCACAAGTAAAAAAACTCTCTACGTATCCAAGACCAAGCAACATATTTTATGACCGTGCCAGTCAATGACTGAAATGGAAGAGAGAGAACAAAAAAGTTGCGAGTCCTTGTTCGCTTAAATGACAGTGATAATCCAATCACACAGATATTAATTTCATTGTAATCACAGTTTCTATTGTCAGCGATAAAATGGTCTCAGCGCTACTGTGCGAAAACACACAGTCACGAAATCTACTAACACTTGGGGAAACATTTCAGTCTCCTTCTTAGTGATCGCTCTGCAGCTGACATGATTCACGTTCGATACACATCCTACGAGCCTGGTAACAATACTACACATTATCAACACCAACCCACTTCGGTGGCTGTTCTCTCTGTCACAGAAAATGAAATTCTAATCATTTACATACCCGCCGATGGTATGTACGTCTGTGGAAGTAAATTGACAACTCACGATGTTTTTTGGTGCTTCACTTTTTCTGTCAGGCAGTGTAGTTCGCCCTAAGATGAAACATTTCAGATCAAAAGAAATCTCTGTAACCAACCTCACAATGTCCACTATTCACCTTAATATACCCACAAGTTTTGAATTAATAATAGAAGTTACATGATATGCTGTATACAGATACTACTATTGAACGACCCAAAGACTCTCTTGTGCACTCCACAAATGTGCTGGCTGCCCTTCAAACTAACTCAGATAACTATAAATTCATATGTAACGTTAGAGAGCGTCGCTGTTCTGTAAAAACTGCACGGTTTCTGACGTCGTTAATTACTACCTGATAATACACAAAACTTGGTGGCCAATTGACATTATGTGATAAGAAAAATCTCGAATTTATAAGTAATTTATTTTCCAGAGCACTACGATCAACACATTTGCGACAGTACCTAATGGTTACTGCAGAATGTAGTTCTTCGTCTTAACAGCAGTCCATATAAGCAAACCAGTTGCTTTCTTAGCTGTGACTACTAGAACTTCAGGTACTTGCATTTGTACTGCTCTGTTTACAAAGAATAGCTCAATGTAGTCATAAGATCGAGCTGCACAGGTTGCTTTCATGCCCCACTGTTAATTCGCTGCTAATAAAAACTGTAGTTGTGATCCTGCAGTCAAATAGTCTACGCATTGGCTACAATTACGAGTTAATAAAATACACAGAAATATAAAAGTTAGATGAATAATTTAATAGCAAGGGTGCTATTCTGACTTCTGCAATTGATGTAGACAATAGAGAGTTATGTTGAATAACGTTTGTTCAATAAAGGGCATCTCAGATTGCAAACAAGAAATATCCTTATCAAATGCAGTAAATTTACGTTGAGAGCGATATGAGAATGTTAGCAAAACCCCCAAACTAAATGTTTATCAAAGATATGCAAAAGATAAATCAGTTTCGTAATCACAAAACACAAATGATTCACCAGCTCAAAACAGTACGAAGTTCAACATTTAAATTCACAAGTTAACACATGCGATATCAAGAGTAGTAGCTCATACTTTGTCTATCTCAGTCCCGTAAATCAAGTGATAAAATTCGGGTCTTACTCTGGAGCACATTCAAACCTCACGAAATGTGAATGTGGACTCAGATGGTAAAGTATGGTAGCAGCTGTCCACTGCCCAGAATCAGACACCTCCATAACCGAATCACACACGTTACTGCAAGCAGGTCCGTCTTCTTCAAGAACTCGACATAAAGTGTTCCGAATCGCTCTCTTGAGCTCGTCACTCGAAAAGTCTCAGTCTTCACTTGGTTCTAGTAGTGTTCTGCTACTCTCGATTTTTCCATTGACTGAAGGCCGTAAACGCGAAAAAATTCGTAGTCTTTAAGATCTATAGAGATGATTGCCTCACGCTGACCACTTCCCGGACTAAACTAATGCATTACAACCATATTCATACAAAGAAATGTAATAATTATTCGGTTACACTCAGATCATTTACAATAACCATAAGTAACGTTTAGTACAGAAACAAATAAGCAAGCATTCTTGCGTAAATGTGGTCATGATAGATGGCAACGAATTGTCCATAAATATTACTTAATAAATTAGTTATGCCTTCGTGACAGAAGCGTCTTTTGGTTCTCTTCTCAGTTGTGGTGTCGGCTAACATATCCGATTGACCACTTTTAAATTAGCTCAGTTTTTTAATAGCACTTGCAATCATCATTTCAACAAAGTTACTGACAAAGTAGTAAACTCTTCATTCAATAAACACGAAAGTATGTTAAAGAGGTATTCATGCTACATTCATTTTCTATGTATTTGTGGTGGCTACAAAGTTCTGAGAAACATTTGCATAATGAGACGTATATAAAAGATTTTGTGCGTGTAGGTTGAAGCATCGAGTTAAAATTTGTATCAAGGCCGGGAATCGAACGTGGGTCTGTTGTTTACTAGGCAGGTGAGCTAGCCACTAAGCCACCTTGACACAGTAGTTCACAAAACTGCACGGATTACCTTAGCATACCTTCCTCTTAGATCCAAATTCTCTCTGCCCCCCTCCCCCCCCCCCCCAGTCTACTTTAAATGTTCCTCCCCCCGCCTCCCCACCCCCACCCCCTCCACACACACATAAACACACGATTTGAATAGAGGATGCGTTTCGTTTATCTGAGGTCAAATTTGTATCCAGATTGGCATTAGTGTTTGACGTGACTTATTGTTGAATCTCAAAGAGCTGTAACGTGGCAATATTTAAGAGTATCTAACACTCCGTCATTTCCTGGAGTATATTTTGCCCAAAGACAATGTGAGTATAAGCCACCCAAATTCTCTGCTCTGTGATTTACAAGTTTCTGGCGATGTTACTCACTGCCTCTGCACCTGAGCTCGATTGGGGCGGCCGCGTGACGTCATCTTCCTGCCCACTCACGAACAGTCAAGTAAGCAAATTCAGCTCTCCTCAATATCAGCCCTAGGTGCACGAATAAGTCACTCACATACTCGTAACGTTACACATTTCAACCTATTAAATTCCCAAACAGTAACACATACACGGCCAAGAAGCGACCTTAGTAGTAATATCACGCGAATTCACACAAATGAAAAAAGGCAAGAAATTCGATGATTCATGAAACATTACACGTATAGAAACAAATTATAATAAAAATTACAATTCATAGCATTTCTGCAGTAAAGTAGTAAAGTAATGTGATAACGGACTCGTTGGCTGAAGGCCACTTGAGCTTGGCGGAAACCCCCACCCAGGAAAAGATTTTAATCATCAGTTTCATGAATCGTGTTAGGGAATGTGACTCTGACCGGAGACCTGTAATGACCAAAGTAGTGCAATGTTATATCTCTTTCAGACATGTCTGAAAGAACAGAGACTACTCATTCACATACTAAATTTAATTGACGAAAGGCGACAATCATCAGTTTCATGAATCGTGTTAGGGAATGTGACTCTGACCGGAGACCTGTAATGACCAAAGTAGTGCAATGTTATATCTCTTTCAGACATGTCTGAAAGAACAGACACTACGCATTCACATGCTAAATTTAATTGACGAAAGGCGACAGCAGTACTGAACCAGGCGAATTGACATACAGGCTCCTATAAAATGAGATTCATAGAGAATGCAAAAATGCCTGAGCAGGAACAGCCAGAGATCAAATACAAGGGTGTAGGCACATGCGTTACTAGGGGATAGGTAGCTGCTTATTAAGGGGAGTTAAGAGACCTTTGCAGAAAAAAGAAGCAGCTGTATGTATGTCAAGAGCTGAGATGGCAAACCAGTACGCAGCAAAAAAGGTAAAGCTGAAAGGTAGTAGGAATATATATCGTGTCTACATAACGGAAATAAAATCGAGGACAGTGTTACAGATGGGAAAAAGGAAGTAGGAGGAGATGAGATGGGAGATATGGTACTGCAACCAGAGGCTAAGTGTGGTGTGTGATCTTCGACAATGACGCATAAGGAAGGCACTTAAGGGCCTTAGTGGGAAAAAGAACCTTGCAGCGGACGACATTTCCAGAAAATTATTGTAATCCTTGACAGAGACAACAATGACAACCTTTTCCACTTGGCGTGCAGATATGTGAGTCAGGAGAAGTACCATCAGACGTTACGAAGAGTGTAATAATTCCAATTTCAAAGAAGGTAGGAGCTGAAGGTCTTACAGAAGAATGGAAAAAAGTGTGGCAGAAGCAGTTCATGGAGAAGGTCTGTTTTGGTTCCAGAGAAATTTAGGAACACAAGAGACAATATTGACCCTTACCTTTCTTGCAGGATACGCTGGAAGAAAGGAACAAATCTACGTTTAAAGTAATTGGAGATTCAGAGAAAGCTTTTGACAACGTTAGCTGGACTTTATCCTTGAAATTTAGAAGGTGTCAGGAATAAAATACAACTCGGAGAAGAATTTGACACAGCACTGAAAGGACTAAGTCGAAACAAGGCCCTCGGGGTACACACGTTCCGTCAGAACTACTGATAGCCTTGGGAAAGTCAGTCATGACAGAACTCTTCCATCTGGCGTGTAAGAAGTATGAGAAAGGCGAAATACCTTCAGACTTCAAGAAGAATGTAATAATTCCAATTACAAAGAAAGCAATTTCTGACAGGCATGAATTTGCGGAACTGTCAGTTTAAAAACGCATGGTTGCAAAATACCTACACGAATTCTTTACAGACGAATGGAAAAACTGGTAGAAGCCGACACAGAGAAAAATGCACTGGAATACTCTGCTTGACATTCTGAAGATCTCGTGCTAAAATACAGCGAGAGAAAGACTATTCACAACTCTTACAGAATCCAGATGTAAATTATGAGTCAAGGGGCATGAAAGGGAAGTAGTGTTTGAGAAGGGAGTGAGAGGGGGTTGTAGCCTATCCCCAATGTTACTCAGTCTGTACATTGTGAAAGCGGTAAATGAAGGCAAAGAAATGTTTGGAGACAGAATTAAAGTTCAAGGAGAAGAAAAAAATACTTTGAAGTTTGCCAGTGATATCGAAATTCTGTCAAAGACGGAAAAGAAGTTGGGGGAAAAGTTGAATGGAATAGATAGTGTCTTGGAAAGAAATTGTAATATGAACATCAAGAAAAGTAAATCAGTGATAATGGAATGTAATCGAATTAAACCAGACGAGGATGACGGAATTAGACTAGGAAATGAGACATTAAAAGAAGTAGAAGAGTTTTGCTACTTGGACATCAAAATAACTGATAACGGCTAAGCAGACAGGACACAAAATACAGACTGGCAAGAAAAGCGTTTCTCCAAAAGATAAATTTCTTAACGTGTTAGGAAGACTTTTCTGAAGCTATTTGTCTGGAGTAGTTCAGACAAGTAGACAATACAAGTATTTGAAATTAATTCCTATAGACTTCTGAATGTCGAATGGGTAAATCTAGAAACTGATGTGTGGATACTGAATCGAGAGGGGGAGAAAAATGTATTGAACATTTTGGGATCGGTGGATAGGACACATACTTACACATCAAGGAATAGTCATTTGGTAATGGAGAAAGTGCACAGCAGAATGAAGAGCCTCATGAAACCAGTCTTGAGCCTCAAGACTACAGACACGCACGGCATGTAGAAAGGCGAATATATGGAAGATCCGATAAAGGAGATCTTCCCTCGATAACATTACAGAAAAATAGGCCGATACGACCTACAACCCGATTAAAATTATTTGATCGTTGCAGCTGGTATCCTCCAATCCAACGCTCAACGTCACGCGGTAACCGTTAGCCGTTGGGAACTCCCACAACAATTAGTTCACTTGCAATTCGTTGCCCGGCTTACTTTCTTGATGCGTTTGGACCCCGATTATTGAGCTGGCCCTTTTATTCTGTATTTCATCACATGTGATATCCACACACACGCACACACACACGCACGCACACAAAACGATGCTAACGAAAACAAAAATTTTACACACAGCATTAAACAAACGCTATTTGACACTTCTGCACAAGACGTGATTCAGTATTATTTATACAGTTATTATAATCACAGAGATCGGCTTACATTACATAAGCTTCGGACGACATTGCGTGGCAAAGAATTTTTGAAGGTTGTCAATCGTTGCGACTGGCATACGACAGTCATATGTAGACCAGCCGTGCCGTGTAATGGCGTAGAGTAGTGGTTAGACTATAAATCTGACGAGTAGAAGGGCGAAGGTTCGAATCTTGTCAAATTCAGCGAAATTGTGTTGTTTTCCTAAACCTAATCAAAAGACCTTTATTATAATTTTTATTCAGTTAACTGTTTTTTTTTCGTTTCTAATACTTAGATGCATAGTTTCCGTCATCATATTGATTTTCTTATTTGATCTTACTTTTCTTCCTGTCATTCTTTTTTTTTTGTATGGAATCTGCTTGTGTCGCCTATAATCCGAAACCAAGTGGCCGCCAGGGCTGCTCATCGATTGGCAACGCAGCATGTCGTGTAGCCAGCGTGGGGATAGCTTCAGGTAACCAATGATAGCGTGAAATGTGTCGTGTGACTACGACCTCTCGTCGGGTAGACCGTTCGCCAGGTGCAAGTCTTTAAATGTGACGCCACTTCGGCGAGTTGCACATCGATGGGGATGAAGTGATGATGATTAGGACAACACAACACCCAGTCCTTGAGCGGAGAAAATCTCCGACCCAGCCGGGAATCGAACCCGGGCTCTTAGACCACTCAGCTACCGGGAGCGGAAGCGTGAAATTATAGTTTACTTTTACCACTACAACTAAAGCTTTGCTTAAGAAGATTGCTGTGATATGAGAAAAAACATATTATGAAACTTTCCCGTCTTAAGTTTCTTCGTAAAAGTTACCCTTAAAACGCCGCGAACAAAACGACCGTGATCTTCGTTTTGCCACAGATTGTTGATGGTCATTTTCTATAAAACAATGCACATTACGAGGCTGTGGTTAGGTTAGGACATGGGTTTAAACGCAGGGCTACAAAACCCGTCATCTGCCGCAGTTCAGTCATTGGTCACGTAAAATCAGCTGTCGATAGAGCATCTCCCGTTTCTGTCCCGCCTCGCGGTGGCCGCTTCCACTATTACTTCGCGTTACACGTTACCAGCATTTGTGAAGCGACCCGCCGTGTTTGTCTCTCCCCTGTAACAGAGCGGTAACCGGCAGCGGATGGGACAACACTTTAGCGGCAAGTAATTTTAATCGGACTACAATGTAGGTGACGTTAGAAAAGATGAAAACAGAGCATGGACGCATTTCGCTGAAGACTGAAATGCATGAATTAGTCTAGAGATGATATTAAGAGAACATTAAGGAGTCTAGGAGGTACCGACAGCATTACGTGGCTAATTCTGTTGCTGTTCCTACAACACCACGAATATGTTTCCCTTTTTGAAGCAAATATATCGTGTACATCCTTCTTGAGTTATCCTAAACGTACAGAGTGGTTGTAATTAAACTTTTGCTAGTTGAGCCAGTGTAGATGGAAAACTATTTATCGTATTGTTATCTAACTTTACACGAATGATGTTCAGACTTTGCGCAGCGGGATTTGCTTGGTTAGGAATGTCAGTGTCATGACTTGCCTTCGGGTGCCGGTACTGGTACGTCGAATTAGGGTTGAAACACAGGCAACAGATTGCAGTAGAGTAGCAGCTAGTCAAGCTAAGCAGGGCTGTACTCGCAAAGTTGCTTGATCAAAACAACAGCAATAGTCCTATTGCTCTTCACGGAATCGACGCATTAAAGGAATACGAACTGGTCCTCTTTCCACACTATGGTTGAAGAACATGGTTCAGAAGTTCGAATTAACTGGTGGTTTGGAGAGACGGACGGCCAACTGCGCCACAAACTGTTGAAAAGTTACTATTGACATAGCTGAGAATGCTGGAAGCAATGTGCGTTCTTCAAGAGTGCAGGAGCTGTGTTGCGAACTGAACGTTCCATCGTCCACCCTCGAAAACAGATGCAAACACTTTTGAAATGGTATCTATAGTGTGATTCCAGGTTTTTATGGATGGAGATGACCATCGCACTTAGCAGCGTTTGTAGCCTGGAACATAAACATGGTATGGAATTAACAGATGTTCCCCTCTGATGTAGAAAGTAAAACGCATCTCTTTTTCCATGGGAGCCCTCTCAAATAGGGAAAATTTAATCATAAGCATCCTAATTCAAAATGTCTTTCATCACTGTCTGTACATGAAATGATATAAAAGGTCCAAGACTTTATATGGCGAAGTAATACAAATGTCACATTATAACGTTCCCAGCACTAATAATTCATTACAATTGGTCTCATTCGGCTGTTTTTCTGATAAAAGTAACTGCTCAGCAATGTTTACAGTGGTGAAAGTGAAATTTTTCTGTTCAACATTATACCGCGTTACGATCTGGCAGCTAAGGAGAAAAAGGAGTCAGTTACATTCAGTTAATTTCTCGGTGGAAAAGCATCCCCGTAAAACTGAATGATGCTAAACAGATAGTATTTAAAACTGCGTCGTGTAGTGCTGCTATAGACGCAACGATCAGCAGACCACGTTTAACATCAGATAATGCAACGGCAGGGGTTCTGTTCGGTGCACCATCGCACACCATCGTACTGGACATAAGAGATTAACATAAAACTAACGCAGCCGTGCACACCGGAACGTCCGTTTCACTTGCATGACGGGGAGTGCAGATCCGGTGTCGCTGTCTTTCTGCCTTGTGCGCTTTTTGGCTAATGGTTGACGCGCAGAGCGGAATTACACCCTGTCGCCCTGGTAATGTACGCAAATTACACTAAATTACTGATGCGAATTCATTTTCGATATCAGTTACAGACAGTAGGAACATCATAAGTCATTTATATCAAGCCATATTCTGTGTCACTTCTGACGCCATATATCGAGAAATGCATTATTTGCAATTCATATTCCCGACATATTGCCGGTGAAACAGTGACCAATACAGTACTGAAAAAATTTTAGTTTGTGCCTACAGTCGCCTGATGGCTACTGGTTTCGGTATACAGTACGATTCTCAGGCCATCCCGTGGCACACAGTTCTCACGCGTGCCTCACAGTCACAGTGTGAAGCAAGTGTTCGACTGCGTGCCACGGGATGGTCCGAGAATCGTACTGTATATCGAAACCAGTAGCCATCAGGCGACTGTAGGCACAAACTAAAATTTTTTCAAATACAATTAAGTCATGATCTCTTTCTGATTTCTCTCATTACTGTCATGTAAAACGTAAATACTAATGTAATTTATTTTGTTATTTACTGTCTTACTATCCTCCAGTTTTGTTTTTATTTTACATCTACACCTATCCTCAGCAAAACACATTACGATCTGTGGTGGAGGGTACTTTGTGTAGCAGGAACTGCTGCTATTAAGGCTCAGTGTGAACTAGAATACGTCCATGGACTTTTCGCGAGATACACGCATGCGAAATTCTTCTAGGAACGCACGCTCTCAGAATCTTTGCAGTAATGCAGAACTCCTCTCTTGCAGCGTCTCCACTGGAGTTGGCCGAGCATGTCCGAGACGCTTTCGTGCTTACTAAATGAACGTATAACGAAATGCGCTGCTCTTGTTTGGACGTTCTGTTTCTCTTATATCAACCTTACCTAGTACAGATCTCAAACCGACGAATAGTTTACAAGTACAGGGTGTACATAAAGTCCGGAAATACTTTCAATTATTTATTGCACAAGAACCAAACATTGTAGAGATATCATACATACGTCATTTTGAAGTGAAACCCTGAAAGTTTTTCTTTTTTTTCCATGTACACCGCCACGGTGTAGTTTGGTGATTTGCCGATAGTCAGCGCTAGTTCGACAAAAACAAGTGCGCTACAGCTGTTCAGAGTAAGTTTAGAACCAAGTACCGTAAGAAGCCATCAACAAAGAAGGTCGTTTACCACTGGCACAACAAATTCGTTACGACGGGTTGCTTGTGCCCAGCAAAGAGAAGCGGACGTCGCAGTGTGAATGAAGTGAATATGGAGCACGTACGGGAGATATTCATAAGGAATCCAAAGAAATCGGTGCATCGTGCATCCCGTGAACTCGAAACGATTTCAATGACAGTGTGAAAAGTCCTGTGACAGAAGCTGTCTATGAAACCATTCAAAGGGGAACTAGTGCAGAAGTTCAATGACGACGACAAAGACAAGCGTTTTGAGTTTTGTTCGCAGTTGCAACAATTGAATGAAAATAGGGGTGGCATTGTTGACACTTAATTTTTAGCGACGAAGCCACTTTTCATACTAATGGGAAGGTGAACAGGCATAATTGTCGAATCTGTGTTACAAAGCATCCACACGAATGCATTGAATTTGAGCGTGATTCCCCAAAGGTAAATGTTTTTTGTGCCTTGTCAAGTCGAAAGTTATACGGCTCATTCTTCTTCGCCGAGAGCACTGTCACTGGATATTCCTACTTGGACGTGTTGCAGCAATGGCTGATGCCACAATCGCAATCGGACTCACCGTTTATCTTTCAGCAGGATGGGCTCCACCCTATTTTCAACGTGAAGCTCGTGGGTACCTGAACACGGTTGCTGGCGCATCGATGGATCAGCCGTGCTACAGAAGGGGACAGCTGTTTTATAAAATGGCCTCCCTTTTTTCTGTAGGGACAAATTAAAGATCTGGTGTATGTACCGCTTCTACCACGTGATGTTGCAGAGCTCCAGGAGAGAATACAGGAAGCAATTGCCACAGCCGACGATGTCGTGCTGGGAGGTGTAAGGCAAGAATTCGATTACCGTGTTCACGTCTGCCAGGTTACGCATGGTTCACATATCGAATGTTTGAAAAAAAAAAAAAAAAAACAACTCTCAGAGTTCCTCTTCGAAATATGACGTCTGTACAATGTTTAGTTCTTGTGCAATAAATAATTGAAAGAGTTCCCGGACTTTATGTACGCCCTGTATTTGTTGAACGAGGGTTTTGTATGTTACCTCCTTTGTGGATGGACTATATTTCACGAGGATTGTTCCAATGAATCTCAGTCTGGCATCTGCCTTACCTGTGATTAGTTTTATGTGGTCATTCTATTTTAAATCGCTCCGTACGCTCAATCCTAGTCATTTTATGGAAGTAACTGCTTACAGTGACAGTTTTTCAATCATGTAATCATAGAATAATGGGTCTTCCTGACCATTCTTGCGCAATACGTTATATTTATTTATGTTGAGGGTCAAGTTCCTGTTTCCACGACAAGCATCAATCCTCTGCTTATCTTTCACTACTGTTTGGTGGGGTTGCGACTTCCGTGTATATAAGAGCATCATTAGGGAAAAGCCTTATGGAACTTGTAACATTATCTACTAGTTCATTTATATATATTATCGAAACTAATTCTCACACTCAATTGGGCTAAGCTCGAAGTTACTTTCCCGTCTGAAGATTTCTCTCCGTTAAGAATAACATTCCGTGTTCTTTTTGTTATAAACTCTTCAGTCCAGTCACACGGCTAGTCTGCTATTCCGTAAGCTTGTATTTTGTTGCAGCTATATGGAACGCCTTTCGAAAGAAGAAAATTATGGATGGTCTTTCTTAAAACTATTTCCGTTACCGTTTCTTTCAATTCTCCAGACAATTCCTTCTCCTTCTTCTTCTTTTACATCACATTTTTCTTAATCTTTTCGCAACTCATAGTAACATCATCTTCGGTGTTCCTTGACTCTGAAGTACTTCTAGATCGGTCTTGAGAAGAAAATTATGGATAATTTTTCTTAAAAGTATTTCCGTTGCCGTTTCTTTCAATTCTCCAAGAATTTCTTTCTCGTTCTTCTTCTTTTGCATCACATTTTTCTTAATCTTTCCGCAACTCACAGCATCAGCTGCTTGGGTGTTCCTTAACTCTGAAGTACTTCTATGTCGGTCTTGTTTGCATACTGTCTTACATTATTTACATATAAATACCTCAGACAGTATCAACTCTTTCTCTCTCTCTTTGTTTCTGTGTGTGTATGTGTTTTCGTGTTTTCATGTACCGGTACTGTACCACAAGAGAAGAAAAGGAAGCCACAATATAAACTAATATTGATCGTTGTAAATGGATTCAGTTTCATTTACGTAAAGTCGCATCTCAACATTTTCCATTAAAAGTAATATATTTTTACCATTCGAACCTAACTGGCTAATCCATTTTGAAATGAATGGGGTGTGCTCAGTTTCACTGACTGAGGCGATCAGGCTGTGAAACGTAAAATAGGACTACACTTTCCCTTCCTATCACGCACATCCAGCGAAATAATGCTAGACATCGTTTACAAGCAGGACAGGGCCGAACCATCCACAGTGAAGGAATGTGGCGTTTGAATCAACCTAAGCGTCTAGGTCTTCATCTTGTTTAAATATTGTTGTGCTATTTTACTATTGTAATACCGCCTATTAAGCTGCTGGCATTTCTCGATATACGGCTTATTACTGAGATTTTACTCTAACGTTTTACTAAGGCTAAAGTAATTTTCGAGTGTTGTATTTATAATCATGGTAAATACAGAAAATTGTATCAGTTTAATTTCGTGATAAACGCAGCACCGAAAAGTATACGAGTTCAAAAGGGACGTGATTACAGCACGAATCTCATGTGCCGTATAGAGTATATAAATTTCGTGCACTCTCTTCCACGCCGTCGCCGTCTGAATGGTGAGAGAAGTCAGGAGACCGCCTGTTGCCTGTTGAGGCAGCCGAGAAGCCTGGATGGCGTGCTCGAGTGGAAAATAGTTCTCGTTCCGCCTCTCCCATTTAGATTTGACGCCGTGTTCACGCTGCTCCCGATTCCTATCAGCTCACGCATTCTCCACGGTATCCACGTGAATGACCCTGTTCTTACTGTTCCAGGTCAGTGTTTTGCGTGCAGGCTACAAAGGTTTACATGCCGCTCTCGCGATAGGGAAAATAAAAATATCATAGCGCTAATAAAAACTCGTTCAGTGCGGTCTGTTGCGGTACTTACTTATCGCACAGCATAAACACAGATCATTATGTGAATAAAATGCTTGCATCTGACTCAGTATACACCAAAGTGTGTGGAAAGGAAAAAGAAATTCATGCATGCAGAATTAACTGCCCTGCATCTACATCTGCGTAAATATGCAGTAAATTGATGGCGGCGGATATTTCCCACCGATATTACATCTACATCGTGCTCCGCAAGCCACCTAATGGTGTGTGGCGGAGGGTACTTTCGGTACCACTATCTGATCCTTCCAATCCTGTTCCATTCGCGAATAGTGCGTGGGATGAATGATTGTCGGTAAGCCGCTGTACTGGCTCTAATCTTTCGAATTTTTTCTTGGCGGTCAATACGCACGATGTATGTGGGGGGAAGTAATATGTTATCCGAATCGTCCTGAAAAATGCTGTCCCGAAATTTCAACAGTAAATCTCTCCATGATGCACAACGCCTCTCTTGTAACGTCTGGCTGTGGAGTTTGTTTAGCAGCTCCGTAACGCTCTCTCGCCAGCTAAACAATCCCATGACGAAACGCGCCGCTCTTCGTTGGATCTTCTCTATCTCTTCTATCTCCTCTATCAGTTCTACCTGATTGGGATCCCAGACAGATGAACAATACTCAAGAATCCGGCGAACAAGTGTCTTATAAGCCACTACTTTCGTGGGTGAGTTACATTTCCTTAAGATTCTTCCGATGAATCTGAGTCTGGTGTCTGCTTATCCTACTAACTGTTTGATATGGTCATTCCACTTAAGGTCGCTCTGGATCTTTACGCCTAGATATTTAACGGCAGACGCTGTCTCCAGATGTTTGTCACCAATGGTATAGCTGTACAGTAGTGGATTTCTTTTCCTATGTATGCGCAATGTATTACATTTATTGGCGTTCAGGGTCAACTGCCAGAGTCTGCACCATTCATCAGTCCTGTGCAGGTCGTTCTGCAAATTCTTACCATCTTCTGGCGTTGGTACTTTGGTATAGACAACTGCTGCCTCTGAGAATAGCCTTAAGGAGCATCCGCGCTCTCTACTAGATCATTTATATATATATCTATAGTAAACAGCAACGGTCATATCACACTTCCCTGTTGTACTCTGGATGTTACCTTTACATCTGTCGATTTAGTTCCGTTAAGAGCGACGTCTTGGGTCATATCTGGAAGGAAGTCTTGAGTCCAATCGCAGGTCTACTCCGAAACACCGTAAGGTCTTTTTTTTTTCATTAAACGGCAATGCGGGACGGTGTCAAATGCCTTGCTGAAATCAAGGAACACGACATCATCCTGAGCAGCGTTGTCCGCTGCGCTGTGGGTTTCATGGACGAACAGAGCGAGCTGAGTTTCGCAGGATCTCTGTTTGCGGAATCCATGTTGATTTCTATACAAGAATGTTCGTTTTCCAAGAACGTCACAATTCTTGAGCATAAAACATGTTCCATAATTCTACAACAGATTCACGTCATCGGTATAGGTCTAGAATTTTGTGGATTTTTCTTACGACCTTTTTTAAAAACGGGAATGAACTGCGCTTTTTTCCAATAGTTAGGTACCTTTCGTTCTTCAAGCGATCTACGATAAATTACTGATAGAAGGGGAGCAAGTTGTTTCGCATAATCTTCATAGAATCTTATAGGTATCTCATCTGGTCCTGATGCCTTTCTGCTACTAAGCCTTTGTAGCTGCTTCTCAATTCTGCTATCAGTTATCTCAATGTCTGCCATTTCGACGTTCGTACGACGATTGAAAGGAGAGACGGTGTTATGATCTTCCGCGGTGTAACAACTTTGGAAGACCGAATTCAGTATTTCGGCCTTCTCTTTGTTATCTTCCTTTTCGGTGCCACTGTGGTCGCTGAGAGAATGAATACATGATTTTGACCCACTTACTGATTTTACATGCGACCGAAACCTCTTAGGGTTTTTGCTCAGGTGGGTTGACAATGTCTTATTTTCAAAATCCGATCTTCTTATTCTATACGCGTAGTGAGTGAGAGAAAAATATAAATATGCCTGTGTACACACAGAGATCTCTACTTCTTGTTCTCATGATCCCTACGAGAGATAAATGATGATAACAGGACAATCGTTGCACAGTAGTGTGTCCTTATTTCGCACATTTTAGTGTTTTTAAATTTTACTTGGGATAACCCCCTGTTTGATCCCATTCCATGTAAAAAGAATCTGCGAGAAATTTGGTCTGGCTAGGATGACGAGAAGAGGTGCCCCTGGGCCTTCAGAAACGGCAAATTCACAAAAACAAAACCATCGACTTGGCAAAACAAACCTTTCACTCCTCCACGACAGATTCATTCATATGCCAAGGCAGTTTCTTTTACCTCACTCTCCTTAAATGAATGCATACTCATGGCACAGGTCGCATTGGTTGTATAACGTAACGTGTTGTACCTGAAGAAAACTTCACAAAACAAGATCGTTAAAATAGCAATTTACTGGAAGACGGTTGTCGACTGAGTTAGGCTGTCATCATTGGATCTTACGATGACAGCATAGGTCTATTGAAACAGGTCATCCAATGAAGTGCCTTTTCGACGATCTTGACTTGCGAAGTTTTCTTCAGTTACCATACAGTGCAGATAGCCCCTTACTGACAGTGTTAGGAATGTATAACGTGGCTTGCCAGTACTCTCAAGTGCGGGGGGAGAGAGAGCAGATCGTGCCGAGGCATTTCTTCTTACGATTCAACACGGACCACCACAGAAATATTTTACATTAAAGGGACGGTAGCAGCCGTCGCAAGGGCAGTATCTTCCTCTTCATTTCGTTTCCGGGAGTTATTTTGCTTACTCGGCTATTACACCCATGAAATAAATGGAAGCAAACTAAATGGAACCAAACTTACCATTTCTTAAGAAAATAGTAAAGGTTATATTTTACAATTTGCGGCAGTGTATAAACTGTGGATCAAAGTGACACAGAAAGTGCACGGCAAATAGTGATTTACTGGAGAAAAGTACCCATTCCAGTACAGAAGTTGTAAAACTGTATTCCAAAATTAGGGGCTTTTGACAGCAATGAAGGCAATTACAAAAACACGATGGACTATCGTTAAAAGTTGGTAAGTGAAATATTTTTGTCCAGTAGCTTCATGAGTTTTTGGTCGTAGCACCTTCTACTACATTAGATTCCATTAATATTGAAAATAGTAAACAGTTTTCGATCAACCACCTATTGAAACCGTGGCTAGTGCTAATGCATGGAATCGATTACCGGCTACGTAAGAAAGAGCGAAGAGCATCTGAGCAACCAGAGGGAACTGAAAGCAGGCTAGAGTGAAGCGGAAATGAAATGCACCACTTCGCCAAGTCATTTATACATTAATTTGTGACACAAATTTTAAGCATGGATATACATGAAATAAAGTAAAAGTAAAATTTACTGGTCATTTGTACACATATTCCGATCGTTTAACATTCAATCGTTTAGATTTTTCCTATCATTTTTTTCTCCGATAACTTTCCCAGCTGAAGGGGTCGACTTCAAGTATTGTTAAATGACAGTTACTTGATACTGACAACACTCTAGCAACATTGATTAGCAATATTACACCAAAAATTTCATGGTTACAAGTAAAGAATGGGAGAGCACATCAAGCGGTAATGTTCGCTGCCGTTCATAAATGTAGAATCAGCACTCCATGATCTCGTAGTTACTATCGAAGTGGTTATATCAAAATGTCTACCATTTTGCAGCCAATGAGAGGCCCATTCATAAGTCTCGAGAGAAACTCTTCGAGGAAAACGCAACAGAAATAAAGACCCAATTTAAGGATGAGGAATTACAAGCAAAGAAATGATGAAATAAAATATTAGCTTATAATAAAAGTACAGCCTAAGCAGAAAAATGACTTCGTTAATAAATTTACAGCGCCTGTGGATCCGTACATAGAAAAGACAATTACTGATACCGTCCCTTGACGGTGTATCGGGATTAACAAGTAACGATGAGGTAGAGATACGACAGCATGTGATTCCTTCAAATTGTGGTATCGGCCAACTTCTTGGAATGCTTGTATTGAGATATGCGACTGGAAAAAAGCAGGCTAAAACTGCGTATGGAACTCTCGCTGAATAGGGTCATCAGTCCTATGTTGAGATAATAGTTTTTCACACAGCAGTATCAATCACAGGAACTTTTAGTGGTGCTTGAGTTTTGATTCAAAATAATTTAGAAAATGACCTCTGTCCAAGCATGATCTTCGAAAATCTTTTAAAAATTGAGAAAACCTGGTCTAGAATTTATGCTAATAATGCATAACAGAAAAGTCAAGGAAAAGTGACATGAGGTCTTTCACTTGAGTACTGAAAGGAATCCGTCAAATTTGAATTACCTTATAAGCCACATTATGTTGTCAGTTCAACTCAATACTTCCTTTCTTAATAATGTCTTGTTTATTGAACCACCCAAAAAGGCGATTCATGACATTGTCTCAGAATATATCAACATAGCCATTTTCCCTCCCTCCCCCGCCCCCCCCCCCCTCCACCTACCAGGGACCTTCCAGTGATGGGTGGCTTGCATGCCTCAACATACGTACGGATTACAATTACGAGCATCCATCATACAGAAAATGATGTGGGGAAGGTGAACCAAGGACTGCGTTCAATTGCCAGAACACTAAGAAGGTACAACAAATCTACTACAGACATTTGCCTAAACCACGCTTGGCCGTCTTCTCCCGGAGTACTGCTGCGCGATATGGGATCCTTATCACATAGAATTGACGGAGGTCATCGAAAAATCTTAATGAAGGGAAGCTTATTGTCACGAACATGATGAATATGTTTGGTTGACATTCATTAAAACAAAGGTTTTTTTCGTTGCGGCGATAGCTTCTCAAAAAATCAATGACCAACTTTCTCCTCCAAATGCGGCGATATTTTGCTGACTCTCACCTACATAGAAGAAATAGCCATCGTAATAAATTAAGGGAAATCTGACGTCGCAAGAAAGAGTTAAGTATTTGCTTTCCCACCTTCTCTTCAAGAGTGGAGCGCTAGAGAAATAGCATGAAAGAGGTTAGACAAGCCCTCCACCAAAAACTTAAGTGTGAACTATGGAGTAGTCATGTAAATGTAGATGCAGATATAAGAGCATTTCGATCAACTTAATTTTGTTCATTATACTGAGAATGGTATAGTAGAGAGGATTATGGAGAATTTTTAAACTACAATCTTTTTTGCGAACCACGATCTGGGGGAAAATTTTTTTCATTTTCCAGGGTTTGCCATCTTGCCAGGTGGTTGGCGAAAGCCATGTATTTCTTGAAAGTACTTGTGCTCATATTCTATTTACCCGCCAAGTTCCGTGGGACCATGAAAGTCACAGCTACTTGGTCATGGAGCGAATCACTACATAGCTTACAGAATGCTGATTAAAAGATATATAAACGAAAGAATTAATCACATACGAAAACATTAAGGGAGTATGCGAATAAATACATTATAGAGAAAAGTCCTCGAGTATTTCAAGGAATTCTTGCACAGAATAGAAGAAAGTTACCACAAGGAAGCTGTAACAGGATGTCTAGGATGGCCAGGTATGGACAATGATTCCTTACCGAGTCGGGAATAGGTACAGCAGAGAAGTCAGGAAGTGTCAGGTGGTGTGGCGTTACCGCCAGCCCGTGGCGTGA